>NW_009203658.1:32462-45889 GCF_000690835.1 Fulmarus glacialis | reverse complement strand
AGGAAGTGTTTGCTTAATCGACATATTTTGGAAATTTGGCCCTAGCATAGGATAGAAACTTGACTACAGCAGAAGTAGAAACCAGCAAAAGGTCTGCTGCAAGGGCATACCTTGCCTTTCAAAGCTGCATCGACTATTTTGAGAAACACAAGGGGGAAGTGCCTCTGACAGGTGAAAGGGACAACAAATACAGAATGAAGAAAACAGAAATTGATTGGGCTGTAGGTATGGTATAGGAATAGAGCTCCTATAGACCTCTTGGGTGATGAGAACTCAAGTGCTTTGCTGTCTGAACATCTGTGGGGCCTAAGGCCTCTGGCAAGGGAAGAATTTGTAACATAAGACATTTACCTTAGGGAAAAATAATTACACTGATGTCATGGCTCAGTATGCATACTAGACCCTATCTCCAAAGCATTTCCTTTTTGCTGTTGTGCTGCAAAGCTTCATTTTTTTTTTGTCGTTTATAAAGGGCTTTGCAGTTATCTAAGGATTTTTTTTAAACATTTTCAATATTTTTTACTGATTTTAACAAATGCAATATTTTAATACTTCACTTTAAAATAACTTTAGAATTGAATGCTTTACAATTAAATTTATACAGGAAAAATATTTAGAGGGCCATACTCTTAGTTGGAATTTAAGCACAAATCCTACTGAAGTTAGAGGTGGTTTCTGTTCAGTTAGGTGCAGGGCAGGATTTGGCTGAAAATCATTGATGGCCAAAGTGCACCCATCACAAAGTTGTCTCCTCTGATGTTTGCAGTGATATTTAAATGCTCATTTTTTTACAGGACAACTGAACTCACAATAAAGTAATGACGCCCCACTCCTTTAGTGCCCAGTGGGTCCAAAAGTCAGACCTATCAAAAGGTAGTAAGAAGGTGATTCATAGACCAGTTCTGCATGGATTTTGAATGGGGCTTCTCTGCACTTGGCGAAAAGTCAAAATACCTGTTCATAGGAATTACACAGACATATTTATTATGCAGCATAGTTTTTCAGCAAAAGAACTCTGGAGTAGCCATAACTTGAACAGAAATAAATAAAAATGGTTTGAGATCTAAAGATAGCACTGGAACTTAAAACCTAATTCTTTTTTTCTTCTTACTTCTGTTGCAGTAAAGACAAAATTTTGACATGGCCTCGATCATTTTTTCTTTTCCTTACCTTCATAGTCCTTTGAAGATACCAGTCACTAAATGCAGGACCTTTCACTTCTAGTCCTAGTCCTCTGTACTTATTTTTTTAATTCCTCAACTCCAGATTTTGCTGTTCTGCTGGGCAAGTCTTTAGTTTAATCCAAATGACAATCCTCGTCCCCTGATAATACAATTCTTTCTTCCCGTCCTCCTAAAGAAAGTATATGAAACTTATAAATGCAGATACCAACCCAACACAAACCCACAGCTTGCCTCCTTCACACTCTTCCAGTAAGACATGAATCGTGCTTTGACAACTCTCGCAATTATTGGTTAGAAGCAGCTAAAAGCCTTGAGACTGCCAAGAGCCAGCCAATAATTGAGAGGTTTTGGGCAGAGTGACATACGACTGTGAGTGTGCTTGCAAGGAGGTGGCCATGAGCCCATGTGAGGTCTGCATCTGGACTGAGAAACTTTATGTACTGCACTACTTTAGGAGAATTGGAATAACAGAAGACAGTGGAAATCAGTCCCGGAAGAGGGAGATTCAAATAAAGACCAGATGATTATTGCATTCAGTAAAGCTGGCTCAAGAAGGTGTGAATTACACACTTTCCTGCACCACAGAGGCCTCTTGAGCTGTAAGCAGCATTTATCCTCTGGGAACACAGGTGGTGATTCCACCTCTGTCCCCAGCTGGATTTATTTGCAAGGAAGCTTTACATTCCACCAGCAATTCAGTGAGTGGTTCACCAGCGGAGGCCACTAAGGGAAGGTAAAAAATAAGCATGCTGCTTCTTATTTCTCTGGCACGCCTCCACTTTCTGGAATTTATTTATTTATTTATTTGGCATATCTGCTCTCCTACATTTTTCCTCTTCAGCATTCTTCCACTACAGACTGTCTTCTCCTGACAGCTTTCAGCTGCATTGGTTTGAGGTCTATTGTGTTGTAGAATTAGCCTTCTAGGAAAGCGAGAAAGCTTCCTTCAAGTGAACGAGAATGCAGTAAGTGCTAAGAAATTTACTGACCATGAAAATCCTTCATTAATAGGGAGAATAGACATGATGACCTTTGTATTTTTTCTCCTTCTTTCTGTTGCTTTTAAGCTTTACCCACCTTTCCATGCCATTTCTGTGATAAACGCAAATTTTACAACTCTCTTTCAGTGGGCAGTCCAATAAAATTGGCTCAGATGATATCCCAAAGAGAACAGACTACATTACATTAACATTCACAAATACATGACATGATGACAAGAGACTAATAATCCCTTTTTCATTCACCAAAACCGTGACTTTACCTCTTCCAATCAAGAACGATTTTTTTCTTAACTTAGATGCTATTTTAATGCTATCTAACATTATTTTTCTGTAAACGCATAAACAATACAAATTAATCTTATTAGTGATTTACTGTTCTACCAATGCTCTAATTTGACCGTGGTCCTCTCAAACAGCTACTCTGGTTTTCTCATGTTCTCATTCCTTGACTATGTATATAAAACTTGTCTTTATTTTTCAGTAGCATGTTTCCTAAAATTTTTCTTTTTGATTAAAATACAGATCTAATGGCAGGGAGTTGTCAAAAGAGTTTAAGAATTATAATTCAATATATAAGTTGCTTTTATATGGCATGACATTTCAGCCAATCACTGCTGCTTTTGTCATTGCTAAAGATAAAAATATGCTATGGAAAAACAAAAATCTTACTATGGTGCAAAGATCTCCCTGGGCTGCTAAATTAAGACTTTTCATAAATGTCCACAAAAAAGTCTGCAGCACTTTAAAATGAACGGTAAGATTTTTTTTTTGTGCTGAGAGAGGGAAAAAAAAGAGGATGTATAGTGACACATAGCAAATTTGACAGTGCTTATGTAAAATGAACCAACCTACAACAAATTCTATACTCCGATAATTGAAAACAAATTCATGCTGTTTTACCGTGACCACTTTATATGGAAATTTAGGGATATAATTCAGAACAGAATAACAGTAATTATCATACTCTCTGCATTAAATTAAAACCAGAAATGTTGATCTGTCTAATTGTAGGCATTAAAAAATAACTAGTTTCAAAAAAGAGAGATGCAAATGGAAAGATGCCCTGATGACATTACTGTCTTACCCACAATTCTGCCTTTCTCCTTTGGCTCTCAGTAGTGAACTGTTGTCTATTAAAGCAGATACTTGCTTTTTCTGGTTGCAAGGGGAATGTAACATTCACATGATCTATGTATTTAAATATTGTGGGGCAGGGGGAGAAAGCAGCAAACCGCACCCAGCTTGAAGGAAAAAAGCTACAGATTTCCACTTAGATTGGTCCCCATGTCTTTACTATTGTCTGTATACTAATGGATATTAAAACTTGCTCAGCAAGTGCTAAAAGTAAGTTAAAAAAAGCACACCTTAAACAGGACACCTTTTGCCAGAGGGTAATAAAGACTAGAGGCGCTTCATTCAGTCCACACCATTTGTGTTTCTTCCCCAAGCATTACTATGGTCATCACTTATGTTTGCAACATAACCTAGATTAAACTGTGGTCCTTATGAGCCTGGCTCTGTCACTGTTTTAAGAGAAGAGTGAGTTCAGTGGCTTATCAAAATGATATACTAATCTTCACTGTAAAATATACAGGTATTCTTCTTCACTGAAGGTTATTTCTTTAGCAGATTTCTAGCTTTAGTCATTAAGGCTCTGAAGGTACTTAGGAAAGCTTGTAAAGTGTTTTCTGCAAGATATTTCAAATCGCCTTTTCTTCTTAACTTAAGAAACTGGAAAATCATATTATCTGAATGGTTTTTGGTAGGGGAGTAGGAGACAATTTGAAGGATAGAAGTTCAGGTGACATAAAAACACAGGACAGAGACAGGAAGCGTATGAAAGGTGAACTGTAATTGATGCTTATATTCCACCTATCATCTTGTCTGGGATTCTCTCCTGAAGGCAGAGCCACCATGTAGAGTCTGAGGCTTGCCTGCAGGCACTGAAAGATGGGAACACATCACCATTTTTCAGTTGCCAAAGAACGTGTGGAAATTCTAGAGATAAAGCAAATGCTATTCTGTTCCCTAATATCCAAAGAACTTTTGGACTCTGAAATCTGGATGCATGGAAAGGAATATTTCAGCCTATATTTAGCATCAGCATTCAGCATAGTTTCGATAATGATGTGTCATATGTTCAAAGCAAATCCTGGTTGCATATGTTGCCGGTTTTCTCAGTAGATGATTATGCTAAACGTAATAGGTAAAATCAGAATTTGTATTCTTAGAAGCTCTGTAAGTATTCTTCAACATTTTATGAGTAGACATACAACAGATCTACTAGATGGAGGCTAGAAAACTATGTTATGTCTATTTACTCCAATTTTAAAGCTGCTTATACCTTTGTCCATTCAATTGTTCCAAACAGTAAACAGTCTTGTCTTACTGGCACAAATGCAAACAGAAAATCAATTTAGACGCCCAGCATCTGCTACTGAGTTTTAAGCTTCCACATGTGAGCTTGAGCATTGGAAGTGTATTTGTTACCCCAAATCAAACTGTTTGAAATATAACGACTGCACTTGTTGGAGTCCTGATACAAAGGCAGCTAGAAAAAACAGAAAATGCTATTATTGCATTTTTTTCAACAAAAACTGTGCATGTGCATCATGTTTTGTACCTGGGTCAGAAATATATTTAAGCACCAGCACCCTCACGTTTCTGAAAAATCACTGAATAGGAGCTGGGAAGAAAAAAGTGTTTGAATTCTCTGATACTGCCCAAGTGTTTTTCTCACTGGTACTTTGCCAATCCCTTCAGCCTCACGGTGCCTCAGGAGCTGTGCAGCTCAAGGGCGGAAAGGCTAGCATGCAACTTATCTGCGCTGCTGCAGTTAAGCAACAGCTTGGATTTCAAACACTGGCTCGAGTAATCAAATAATTTGAGTTCTTTCAGTAAGTCTTAAAAAAACATATGTAATTTGCCAGCTACCTGAAAACAAGGAGTAAATAAATCCAGAGAAATCCAGATTTTTCCACAGACATTTTGCGAACACCAGAGGAAGCTAAAATAATCAAGCATTTTTGTGCTTGATCTTTACCTCTCAACTAAAATAGTGAAAAAATATTAATAATTTGAAGAGAGACATGAATATTTTTATGCAATGTGCCAAGTGGAAAAACCAGGGTGGTGGAGGATATACGGTTTGCTCTTCATGACTAGAATCTGTATATAAGAGGAGAATGATGGCAGTCCACAGCCGTGTTGACAATTCAGACATACAGGAAATACCCTTGTAGGAAACTAATACCATCTGGGTTTGGCCCAAGATGTGTGAATGAGAAATATGTTTCTTGTTGAGAATGCAAAGATAGTTTTGGACATTGCAAAGAAGGAATGCGTTAAGCATGCACAGTTATAAAAATGAAATAGGGTGAGGCATTGCATGCATATGGAATAATTAGAGGAATATGTTTGTGTGCGTCAATAGCTGATGCAGACTTAGAACTTCAGAATTCATTTGTCCTAAGACAACCAGTAAATTACTATGAAAAATGTCTTCAGTATAAATGGCCAGGAGCTTCCTGAAAAAAGACAGTATTTGAAAATGCTGATTTGTCTAAGCTACTGCGTTCCCTGATAGAAAGGGAGGTTTGCTTGTGACACATGTTGTATTTTGAGGAAAAAATTAAATAGTTTTGAAATTGTTGAAACATCCAGTTCTAGTATTTGTAAAATTGGGAATTTGGATTATTTCAGTGAGTTGTTTTCAGTTTAGAAATTAGTTTTACTTAAAAGAATGTCAACACTGGAATGGAATATTTCGTTTGGCCCTTCCCGAGAACCTTTCAGTCCACACTTGGTAAGAGTATGTTTTCAAAATCTCAGAATATTCTTACTCCTCTCTATCCTGTTCTTGCATTAACTGTCTGAGATTTTAGTGTCTGTTCTTGGCATAGGAAGGCTTTCTGGTTTCTGACGAAGCCATTGCCAGCATTCTGAGGTTCCTGAGACTCGCTGCCTGCGGGATGGATTTTTGCCTCTCCCTTGACACCCTCGTCTACTTGTGAAAGCCCCAGCAGTGCTGATTTTTCTGATATTTGTGAGGCTAATGAATGCCTTGCATGGACAGGAAAAAGTTCCAGGCTCTCTTTTTGGTGCACATTTGACTTCTTCTCCAGACTAGCCTTTAGTACTAGCGTCCTTTCTCTAAGTTCAGGCTCTAAATGCTCTCTTTAAAGAAAATTATTGAGAAGATAAAAGGTTTGCTAGTCTTTCATGTCTGTCAAGATCCTGGATTAACCCTGTTCCAGGTTCAAAGACACTCATTATACAAATTACCTGTTCCTTAACTGAGCAATGCTCATACGATGACAGTAAACCGTCTGTTATTGTATCTTGGTCTTCGTTTGTTTTTCAGCAGATTTTTGACATACCTGAACAGGATTATTCTTATCACTGTTAAACACTGCTGGAGACATTTATTTAACATGTATTAATTGTTTTAGTGCTTACCCAGAAGGCACAATGCAAAAAAAGATGGAAAATTAAAGTGGCCATTTTAATTCTTTTATTTTCCATTCTTTTTTAGTATGCATTGAACATGCATAGTACCTGAGATCTTTGGACAGGATGATCAAAGTCTATTGAATCAAATGTTATTAATACACTAATGGCACACCATCGCATATCTTTGATTGATGCACTACATTCAGGTTGACATGGGCTATCTGAAGAAGCAGGCAGACTAGAGGTATGAAGAGCAGCCCATTACAGAGTCCATTGCAACTGCAAGTTTGAGCAGATCATCAGGGTTGAGTTCTGTGCTTGCTAGCTAATAGACTATGAATATATGACTTGATGGCAAATCAATTCCTTGTTCTTTGAAAATGAATTATTAGTACCTCTTTCAGCTTCATTATAGAATTGTGTTACATTAGTTCATCCTTTGCTAGGCTGTACACAAAGCATTGCCATCCTTTTCATCTACTGTGGAATGTGCACATCTGCCTTTCAGGTGAGAATTTATGACTGCAAGGCTTGAGTTTTCCAAGCTGTTTATGCATATACTCACTACATACACATATAAACGTACACATGCATCCAGTATTTAGGTGAACACAGATTTCCTTGTCCCCATAGTTTAAATTCTCATCAAATTTAATTCTTTTTTGTAGTCCCAAAAGCAGAACATGAGTGGATATAAACAGTGCACACATGCTTGATTTGCATATCTTAAGGCTTAAATAAATGGTGTTTGAATTACCTAAAAGAATTTATTTTATAGTATAGAACAAGTTAATATTGTTATGCCTACAACATTCAATTCCAATGTTGGGGAAAAAGGGTTTTGAAAAACGTGCATTTCATGTATGTGCCTGTGTTTTTTAAAGAACTTATTAAATTATGGTTGTACTACGTATTTTAAATATTGACATTTCTGAGTGGGGTTTAATTTTTATTCCGCCAAGTGTTGTAAATTCCTGTTTTGGATCCTGAGGATTTCGGTGGAGGTGGAAAACCACTAATAATTTCTTCTTGTTCACGCAACTTGTATTCACTTGCATGTTTTAACTCGAAGCAGACCTTTTCTGTTGATGCTGATAACACTGTTCTGAGTATAAACCAAACTCCTTTGGAGTAGGAAAGAGTAACATTTCCTCTAATGGCAATGATAATTATCTTAATATAAAATTTTGTTTCATAAGGCCCTAATTCAGCAAGCATTTAGGCACGTGCCCAAACTCCACTGATTTTTTTTCTAGTGCAAAACAGGATACCATGAGGCAGCTGATTCTCTCCACTTCAGAGTTTACATGACTTTTGGTGTCAGTAAATGAGATCTGATACAATGGTGATAAGGGAGTTTATCAATCAAAAATGCTTCTGATTGAGGGGGGAAAAACTACTGGAAAAAATGGAGACTTTTCTCTTAATGAATCTGACCCTGAGATTTCATAAAGATTTTTTTACGGTCTGTAGCTAATGTGGTGGTTATGCAGCTAAAGGCATTATCTTCACATCATTATAATGAAACATAACACTGGTATCCTTGACTTTATTAGCCAGGCTTCATTGGTATCTGACGTTATATATTTCCTATTATAAATCTAAATAAGAACTTACATTGACCTGCATTAGACCAAACATTAAACAATTTACTAAGATTACGACTTTGAAAGGGAACTTAAAAAAAAAAAAAAAAGTCTTTTAGACCACCAAGAAACAACCATAAATTTAAGGAAATATGAGGTTTCCACCATGTGACTTCCCCCGCAGAGTTATGCAACAGACTGCTGTTACTTAAAGGTCATACATAAAAAATTTATGGTACATTTTTTAAGAGATTTATAATGTTTCTATTTATACAATTTATAAGTCAACAATTTAAAGGTATAGTATACTAAAATAACAAATTAAAGTCTAATCCCTTTGAATCCTTGATAAAATAGAATGCTCTAATATGTCATATATAAAAGAGGTTTAATAAATGTATCTGTATTAATTGATGTGGTATGTGTGATGTAATGATTAGCTGTTTATTATCTATTACAGATCATTTATTCATTTTTATCCTGAAAATCATTTGCAAATGGGGTTGATTAGGGGAGCATTCTTTGTCACATAGGCCCATTACATGGTGGTGTAACTCTCAGTAGAAGAGCTCTGCAAATCAGTTTCAGAACTAACATTCTTTCAGTGTTGAGATGAGTGATGCCATTGATACTATCTAGACCTCTTGTTTCGGAATATCTTTGAACTCACATACATATCATTTACCCAAGATGTTGTTGGATTCTCTGGAAGTAAAAATTTGTAGCAGTGTATGAAGGTACCACCCCTTAGTTATTTGCTGCACTTCATTTGCTTTGCACTTAAACGAAGTGGGAGCAGTGACACAGTTACTCAGCCTTAGCTGAGGCAAGAGAATGACAAAAAGACTGAGAGGGGGTAATTTCTCAAATCACTAGAGCTGCTTTACCAGTAGGGTTTGAACTCGGCCAGAGGAGTCACATTTTCAACCTTGCCTTTGCACACTTAACCCATATACTTATGTAAATCTACATGGGAGTTGAGACTGCAATGCATGATTTTACGCCAGGAGTTGGAGCCGAATGCACAGGTCTGGCAGTGATTATTGATGCTAAATTTATCCCTGAATTTTGCATATTAAAATAATGCATGAATACAAAGGCTCCATTAGGGCACAGTATTTAAGTACCCTAATGTGTGTAAGCACTTTGACACCATAAATATTCATTTCTCATGAAAACAAATCTTCATAGATAAACAAAAGTCCTACTACATGAAACACCTATGAACATATTCAACCATAAACCCTTTGATAATTCCATTGCCTTTGAGGTCAAATATAAACACGGTGCTGAATGGGACAATAGCATTTGGAGAAAGATACTAATATGGTCATGGAGATTTGTCTTTACCTGGTATTGTGGCCTAATCTTGTTCGCCAGTAAAGAACCTAAGAATGCATTCTGGCGGTGGTAAGTTCCTAAAAATAGGGAGGGGAATTCTCCACAAGAGACAGCCTTTGGGTTGCTGTGCCGCCCATCAGGTTTTAGTTACAGAGTCTCTACTGACTTAAATCGTCCCTTGAAGACTCTTACAGTATTCCTGTAGGGATGCCCTTTGTCTGAGCTTGAAAAATGTTTCTTGCCTTGCTGTGGGAGATATTGTTCTATTGGTCTCCTTGGCTACTGCTATCTCCAGCTCTGAAGATAACATACAATGCCTGAGCAGCCCCTTCAGAGCTGGAGCTGATACAGTAATTCTCGGTAAAAGGTCCTCAGCAAAATTACCAAATAAACCTTTGCAAAAAGTACTTGTGCAACCCTGGATTGCTGCGGGTTTTGCTGTAAAATAGAGTTATACTGGTTCTGCGGATTTTGGATGTTTCTGAAGTTGTGGCACCTTGTGATTTGCCTTTGCTGACTGAAGAAACATATCGCTATTCCTAAGCTGGTCATCACCCCTTCATCAGCATAACTCATTTCCATAGTAAGAAACTGTTGTAAAGAAATTTGGCTACAACTGTTCCAGCAGAGTTTATAGGTTCATAGGCCAACCTAAGCAGCAATTAATTTTAAAGAAGATGTGATCATTTCCTATCTTTTATGAGCATTAAATAAGAATTTTTTTTTTCTTTTGGACAAAAAATATTTGACATGTCAAATGACTAGAATAAGAGCTGATAGTATCTATGGTATTTTTAAATATTAATATCTTTTACAAATAAGAAAATCACAAAGTGTTAGAAAAGAATAACAGGCATGGCAGTTTAAAAGCTGTTTTTCTTTATAACTGTAAGTCTAGAGTTTCAGAGAGAAAACACTAATAAAAATTAGTCAGTCATCATTATGATGTCATTCTCATAATTTCCCTTGAAGTAAACTAGCAAGTACAAATAATATTTGTAATGTCTGACATCATCTATGTAGCTTTCCATTGCTCAGACTTTGGGTTAAATTTAGTGATGTTTCCCATTTGTTAGAGAGAACACCTTCTGGGTGGAATGGATTCCATTAAGAAAATCTCTCTGAAGTTAAGCCATCTTTGTAACTTGCTTGAAACAAAGCAAAACAAAACAAAACAACCCCAAACAGGCCAGGAATGATAGAAGTACAGCAGTAGCAATTTGTAAAAAATGTGATCATCTGTAAGAACCAAAGTTTCTGTCCTGAGTCTGAGTGCTCACATGAAAAAAGGAACCATGCTTTTCAGTGATGCTGTATTTAAAAAGAAGTAAGCATCATCATCATCATTGTTTTACTCAGGAAACAATATTCCCTTCCATGTGATATATGCCCATTTATCATAGATTGACCTGCAAAGACCTCTTAGAATCACTCAAACTTTAAAAAATGTTTCAGAATAGCCATGGACTCATTTTTTGTTGCTTCTGCTTTGAGATATTAAGCATTAAAGGACATTTCTAAAAGTGATTCCTTGTTTTTAAGGTTTAACTTAAAATAGCTAAAAATTGTATAGGAATCACAGAAAGAACGATCAGTATTTCCTCAAAACTAGTCTCAGGTTGACCACAAGCACAAACTCACATTTGAAAATCTTAATCTTATATTTACATTAATTAGAATACTGTCTATTAGGTAATCATTTCTGCATATAGAATGGCCAGCCACTGCCTTTCATCTTCCTTTTGCTTTTCATTCTAGAGTTTTCTCCAATTTTTTAAATGGTAATTTAATTTCATTATTGCTCTCTATTAGTGACAGGAGTTATGTCAGTACCACAATATTATCGCAATTCTATGCAATAGCATATGCTAATAATATATGTAGAAGATGAGAAAGTTGTATTTCACATGAAACAAGTCTTGTTCCACCTGTGGAATACAGAGTCTTGCTTTTTCTGTCTCTTGCCCACTGTGTCCTTCCCAGATGTAGGCCAATGATGTCTGAGCTATCTCTCCACTCCCAGAAAGGAGCAAAGGAGTAGGAGAGATGGTGGTGAGACATGATCCCCATTGCCTTCCCCAAACCATCTTTGCTCTTCTGCTCCACAGCATGACTGGCTCATCAGCGTCTTTGTCCTTAACATACTTTTGATCTAGACAAATATGTACCAATTGGGTTCATTTTCAATGAAATTATCAACTGGAATTATCTCTTTCATTACTAGTCATCTTTCAAAGATATGCAGTACACAGATGATTTGGACCAATTTAATCCTAAGAACCCTGATAACTTTTTCAGATAATACATTGCATTACTTAATATAAACTTGAAACTTAAGTAAATATTATTCATTATTCCTGATTTTTTTGTTGTTGTTGGAAGACTTGGGCATCTGTTTTAAATAGTGTCATTATTTACACATGGTGACTTCTGCATTTGAATGGACATTAGCTAAATGTGACAATTATGCAAATTCAAAGTAGAAAAAAATGACTAGAGTTAGAATCATCGAATCATAGAATCATTAAGGTTGGAAAAGACCTCTAAGATCATCGAGTCCAACCGTTAACCCAACACCACCATGCCCACTAAACCATGTCCCTAAGCGCCTCATCTACACGTCTTTTAAATACTTCCAGGGATGGTGACTCCACCACTTCCCTGGGCAGCCTGTTCCAAGGCTGTCAGAATGTTGTGATACACTGATTCATTATTCCTTGATAAATGCCAAAATTTTCTATTACCTTCCCTCCCAAAAAAAGGAATAAGGAATTCACCCATTTACAATCTATACTTAAGTACTGAATGGAACATTTCCTGAAAAAAAAAGCTAACATAAACATAATTTCTTCTTTAGAAATAAGAGGTATGTAATAATTAGCAGAGCCTCACTGAGCTACGAAAACCATATTCCCTTAGGAGAAAAAGAACACTAACTACTGAAAAAAGTGACAGGCTATACACAATTTGTTGTACCTGAAGAATACAAATATAACTGCTTAAACATAGTTAAAAAGTGGTAAATTCACTTCCTCTACAAATTCATAAACTCACAAATGTTTCCTTGCAATTGTTCTTGGAACTGATAGAGGAAAATCTCCCAGGGACACATGAAACGTAGTAAGTGTAATATGAAAATTGCCCTTTCTCATATGAAGATTAAAAGAAAACAGATATTCTCCAGCAAACCAGCAGGTTCCCCTATTCTCTGCTTATATGGGCTCTTCCCACAGTCTCACTGCATGAAGGCCTTATGAACTTCGTCAGAGCTGACTGTATGGAAGGAATGTGGACTCAAACATTTGAAGGCATGCCACAGAACCTCAGAAATCCAGTCTCTTGTTAATTACAACTAATATTTCATTATGTTGTGGAATTTTCAGCTACATACATGTGTGTACACATCTTAGTATGTAGCGTAGCCAATGCTTGCAATTATATTACAAGCCTTGCAAAGTATAAGAGGTGTCCTGAAAGCTGAAATTAGTAGAATAAAACATTGCAGTAAGTTTTCAGCTTTTTAGTTTGAAACCTTTAGACTTCATGATTGCAGGAAGAAGTTTGAGAACACAAATCAAGCTAAAAAGTAGAGAGGCAGTGAATTTCCACTCCCTCTGCTTCCAAATAGATTTTTTAAGCACATGGCTTTTAAGCCAATTTCATGATTTTGGAGTCTGCCTCATGAGTGTCTGAATGGACAGGATTGAAGGTACTTTATGGCTTATTTAAAAATAACATCCTAACCCAAGCTATAAATCACAATAAGTATTTAATGCCTTATGTATATAATAAATATTCAAGTCTCAGTATCTGGTTACAGCAGTGATTAAGAGTTCTGAAAATCAACCCCTTAAAAGAAGCTC
>NW_009203658.1:0-32451 GCF_000690835.1 Fulmarus glacialis | reverse complement strand
GAGGCTTCTTTCCCCCCTTTCTATGCACATGTACAGTTCACAGCCATTAAGTCAACAGCGTGACAGCATCTGTTTTTTCTGAAGTGTTATGCACGTCTATACACTTGCAAATCTCATTTGAATATTGTTTTCTGAGAAATTTAAAAAATTCCTAAGAGAGAGAGGAGCCAGCCTGATACGAAGCTCTATACCTTACAGTGGTTAAAGCAACTGGATGGGTTTTATGGTGGGAAGGGGGACAGAAGGATAAGAAAGATATCTCAGGGGAGGCTATATCTAGATTAAGGTTTTAATGAAAAAACTTGATCTTCATTGAGTTGGGAAGAACTACCTCTGGCTGGATAGCCACAGTCAGAAGGAATGAATTGGAACCACAGATATAGATTACTGCAGTCTTTTTCTTTTTCAAATCCTATTACATTTGCAACAATACGGGCAGCAGACCGACTGGCTGGGGACAGCTCTGCTGAAAGGGGCTTTGGGGTCTCGGTAAACAGCAAAGTGAACATGAGCCAGCAGTGTGCCCTGGCAGCAGAGAAGACCAACAGCATCCTGGGCTGTATTAACAAGAGCACAGCTGGCAGAGCAAGTGATCATCCTCCCTTTACTCTGCACTCACGAGGCTGCATCTAGAATACTGCGCCTGGTTTTATAGGCCCCTCCGTACCAGAATGATATCGATACACCAGAGTGAGTTCAGTGAAGGGTGGTTGGGGACTGGAGCACTTGCCCTGTGTGGAGAAGCCAAGAGAGTGGGGCTTGTTCAGCCTGGAGAAGAGAAGCTTCGGGAGCTTGTTCAGCAAGCGGGGCAGTTAAGTGTGGCAACGAATACAGAGAATTGCATCACGAATGCTAGTCTAGAATTTTTGGCAAAACATGTCTGTGGCAGTTATTGTTTGAAAATCCTGATCAGTAAAAAAATCAGTTCACACATCCCATGTAAAGGTCTAACCTATCAAGCTACTGGTTATGTTGTTACGGACTTTCTCTCATTTTCTTTTTCTGTTTTTACTAGAATTTCTAGTCTTGACCTGAGAAGGTTTCCAAACAACAGTTTCCTTAAAATCAGAAGAGAAATTCTGCACTTGATTCATGGCAGGGACTACAATCTGTAACTTGCATATCCTGAATAACATCCCGGATCATCTATATAGAGCAGTGAGTCTCTTTTACCAAACAATATTTAATTACACACAGCAGCACAGCAGGTTTCTTTATGAGCAAGTACCATTGACTTTATATGTGCCTTTGGAGCTGCTTCTCTGAAATCAGTCTGTCTTACTGTATATTGTGTCCAATATTTTACAATTTTATAACCGTCCCCGGAAGTATACCTTGACAACCCTTAGTCACTGTTGATAGCCTTGGAAATGCTTACTATTGCATCCAGCCCTGATATAAAGGAGACTTTACATGTGAGTCTGATAGCCTAAATGAGTTTCCATGTTACCTAGCTTTGCAGCATATTTAGAGTTTCACATAAAAGATAATTTTGAGATGTCTTGGTTCTGCTCCACACAGAAAAGAAAGAAACAAAATTAACACTAGGATATTTCTGGACAAGGAATCTGAAGCAAAGATTAAAGGTGATAGTTGTATAGACTATAACACCAGCAAAGCTAGGACCTACCTGCCCCCAGTTTTATTGACGTATGACCCTATTCCCTGTCAGGAAAGTTACACAGCTGCTGTCATTTTTGTAAACAATTGGATAATAAATTATAGTAGTAGGAAAGCTACAGGCGAATCCTTCATTAATTGGTGTTGAATCAAAACTATCAAAGCAGCAGCATGCAACAGACAAGTGATTATGTTGCTCAAATGTCATTCCTTTTATGTGTGACAATTCAATTTGTTAAACAACTTCATCAAAGAAAAGAGAGAACGAAAAGGCAATATTGCTTTCTCTGAAATTTATTACTTCACCTATTTCTGCTAGATCTTATTTTTTTCCAAATTAAATACATTTTTTAAATACCACCAAACAAAACCCTTTTCAACACTATTTACTCCAATTGTCTCTTGCTGAACTCCTGAGGATGCTGCTGGGTTATAAAGTGACAGTGTTCGTTCACCAAAGTACTTCAAACCTCTTTTAGATACTGCTTAATACCTGCCTTTTTCTAGTTGGATAGCTACTCGGACTTGTCACTGATACTTCTTAAATATTTTTCAGGACAGAATAGAATAAGATGAGAGCTCTTTGTGTGTTTAAAGATTCTTCCTGAGGTATGTTATATTGAATTTAGTGTGCCATTTCATTACCTAGATTTAGAAAATTTCTCTAGACTTCCTACCAATGTACTCTAATCTTGTATCACCAGTACATTCTGCCACTTAGTTATCACAAACTCTTCAAAGTAACAGCTGATTTTCTAGAAGCAATACTAGATTACACATTTTAAAATTATTTTCAAAATATTGGTTATTTATTTCTTCTATTTGTTTTTCACCTCCTAATTTAGCAGTTTACTGGAGGTATGTCCAGAGGCACTGGTATAGAGCAGTTCTTCCCCGAGTGCAGTCGGAACCACAACGGCTTTTTTTTTATGACTAGCAATCTCTCATACTACTTTCTTCAGAGACACTGTATAAAAGCTTCTAGAAATGTAAACTGTTTTTTCTTCATTCTCTTACTAATTCTTTGACAGAATTCTGTTTGTGGCAGCAAATTAACATTTACACAAGATGCTTTTTTGATCTAATTTTACAAATATCTTGATTTTTCTCACGTAGGATTTTTCTAGGTTCTCACTTCTCTGTAATTTGCAAGATGACCTTCAGAGCCCTTTTATAGCCAGGCTCACAGATAATAATTAAATTTTGTAAAAATAAATAGTACAACTTTATTATCTCAACTACTCCAGTTTTCAGTTCCTTTAGAGCACTTATTTTTAGGGCAATTTATGCTGGTGCTTTCCATGATTTCTCTTCTCCCTCTCTTTTTTTTTCTGAGCCTACAGTCAGAGAAACAGAAAATGTTAAACACCAATTATAGGATGTGTCTTTCCCAGTCTCTCTTATGCAAAGAAATCAAGCTGTATCTTTTGCTTTTATACTCTATTGGTCTAGCTAACCAGCCTCTGCCAAAGACCATCACCTAGGTTGAGGAAGTTCTTCTTTTATCACAATGTATTAAAAATTTCTCTGTATTTTTCGCTATTTGTTCTTTAAATTTCTTCTCAAACCTCAGAATGTTGTTCTACCATAAATGTTTATGGGAAACTCCTACTTACTTTGCCAGTGAAACAATGGCAGGATATAACCCTTACTCTGGTGTTCTGAATTTATATTCTGCTCTATTGGTGTCACTTGAGTTGGATTTCCATTTTATTATAGGATTATTATTTTTTGGGGGCCTGAACATTCCCTCGTACCTTGCTATATTTCTCACCTTCTTGATTCCTAATTGTTCCAGTATATACATACTTTCTCTGAGTCTAATAAGGTACTTTTAAAGAACCTCCATGCTGCTTCTACGGATTTTAATTTCCTAACTTTCCCCTTCAGGCTATTTCTAACTTCCTCAATATAAAAATCTTCCTTTTTTGAAAAGTACTGTAATATTATTACCTCATGGTAGGATCCCATGGGAGGATGTTGAACTTAATTATATTATGGTCACTTTTATTTAGTGGCTCAACCACATTAACTTCCTGAATCAACTCATATATTTCACTCAAGACCTGTATCAAGACTAGATTCGCCCTTCCAGTATTCCAGAATTCTTGTAACAAACGATTGTCTTTGGTGTCTACACACTATTCCAGTGAGAGGGCTTAGAAATATGTGCCTGTGATATACATGAAAAAGTCACCAGGAAATACTTGTTTATTCAATGCACTTTTAAGAGTGCCTAAAGTCTAAAGGGCTTAATTGTCAGTGAAACCACATGGAGTTTTCCAAATGCAAATATTCCTTCTCTGTGCATGAATCAAACTGTACGTTCGGGAGGTCAGTTACACATCTAACTCTGCCTGTGTTGAAATTCATGTTTGACAGCATGAATTCTTGCAGGTTAAATATCCTATGGTTATTTAACATCAGCAAATGCAAATTACTGGTTCTCCCATGGCTTGAGAGCCTAAGCCCATTGAAACAGCAGTTGGTTCCTTACGTTACAAAAAAAAAAAACAAACCTGAAACCCAAATGTAAATTAATGATTTTGTGACTTGTAGTAAATAGAAACTGTGACACTTTACAAGTAAAAGCACATTATGATGTACAGTAATGTATCTCAAGTAATCAGTTGTTGTTAGGCTAAGATTCAGCTGAAAACAAATTTAGTAATGAACTATATGGTAGTTTTGAAAAGCAGATTGAAATATGGTTTGTCTTTGAACTAGATCCACTGCTTCTCTGAACTTATAAACATGACTTTGAAAGAATGTACACTGTTTTCCTGATTAGAAGTCCCTTTTCTTTTTTTTTTCCATTACTCATTTATTTCAATCCCGATTTTAAAATCTAGCTCATTAGAAAAGCATTCTCAGTAACAGAAGTTGAAACAAATATAGATATGTGTATCCTCGTTCAGCATAGTGCAAGCTATTACTATTACATGTTACAAGAACACTAATATTTGTCTATACTAGACTAAATTTCTTTATTATTTTAAATCCCAAAGTGATTACTCCTAAATCTTTTTCTTAAATTTGCCAAGTGAGAAATGTTTACTTCATTAATGTCATAATTTGTGGTTCACATTTCGAAAGAAAGCTAAAAATAATTTCTGAAATAGTGTGTCTTGCTGACATAAACAGAGTTAACTTATATTTTTGCAGTTTCCAGGATTGTTTCACTTGTATAAAGCAGTAAAAGTATTCTGCTCTTTCCATTTTTCTCGTACTACAAGAACCAAGAAAGCAGGAATTTGTTTAGCTCATTGGCTCCATTTATCCTGAGCCAAGACCATGATCTTGGAAACCCTTTAACTTGGCTGAATCCAGTACAAAGTTCTTTTCAAAAAGCCAGTGCAATTAGAACAACACAGTGTATGTTCAGTCTCAAAATTAAGACGATAAAGTTTCCAACAGCTAGAACTGAAACACAGAGTATCATGGACTCAGACCTTTAATCAGTTAAACACAAATCCTAATTCCGCTAGTTTTTGATCAAATGAAGAATTGTGTAGTTGAGGACAGCATTAAGAAAACACTATTCTACCTTTTTGCAAATGGGCAGAATTAACACAGAAAACAAGGAAACATAATGGAAGAAGTGTAAGCTTTATGCAGTCCAGCCTCGGGAGCTTCTCTAAATACTCCAGACAGAATGATACTATAATGCAAGCAATACTCTTTGCACTTTCTGTTTTATTACTGGTTACTGCTAAGTGATAATATACATTTGCTAACCAAATTGGTACATTGCAGAGCCTGTTTTGAAATCCAGTGCTTCATTTTTGAAGCTGTTTTTTTCCAAAAACCTCTCCTTCACTGCACATCTAGTACACCAAACACATGAATAAGATATTCTCTTCATTTTCTGTGAAAACATCTGTAATTGGTATTTTGATGAATTATAGCACTTAAGAAAATCAAAGAAATCAAATTCAGTACTAAGGATTCTAGTTCATTACGTTTCATTTCACCGTGTAAACTGTTCACCAGTTGTTGAAGGTACATTTTTGTTTTATTGGACAAAGGTAGGAATGCTCAGGCCTTATTAAAAGATAAATTTAGCAATGCTCAGATTTAGAGTAGAGTAGTAGTTTCTTTCATGCATTTTGTTTGGGGTTTTTTTTGACCATTCATATAAAGTGATTTCAGAAGTTACTAGTTAGTAAGTGGCTAATTAAGTTCATTTCCCTTAGTCATTTGCCACTGTTTTTTCCTTAGAATACTTACTCCTGGAAGTTGAAATATTTATGCAGATAGTCAAATATAATAAAATATACACACATTGATAAAATGTACATAAATTTTATACAAAATAGAGGATTATATGAGTTGTCTTGAACTATGTTCCTTTTGTTCTTTTATTTGCCACATACCTATTTAACATACTATTTCAAAAGTGAAATTATTAAAACGTCCATATAATTTGTAAGGAGAATGTATCTCTACAAGAAGTGCAAAATGTTGCGAGTTGCAAAATACTGACTCATTGAACTACAGCAAAAACACGGTTTTGAATGCTTCTGCTTCAAGAACTGAAATTACTTTTAAATTAAGTAATCGATTACACATTTTTTTACCAAGCATTTGTAAATAAAGGTTTTGATCCAATTTTATCTGTAGCCTTCCTAGCCCCACAGGCCTTTGGAGAAACATGCCTTCTGTCTGTGAAATAGTTTTCATTTGTCCCAGTGAGGGGCAACATGGTGGAAGGGGTAAAACCTGACAGAGGCTAGTTTCTATTAGGCAGTTCCCTAATATTCTCTACTTTTGGATTTGTCTGTTGCTTCAAACATTTGACATGACATTTGGAACTTCACTGTATTTGGCAGGGCTGTGATCTGTAAGTAACTGCAGGGGCAAATTTGAGTAATCTCATAGGTGGCTTGTTAAGTTTTATTTGATCTTACTGACTTATTTACACATGCACACACATGCTTGTTAGATGAGACCACTGACTTTCCCTTAAAAAGTCACTGTAGCAATAGTGTCCTGATAATATTGTCCTGTCATATCCTGTAAGGCAATTACGGGGGAGGAAAATAGCAGTAATGGAAGCTGCCAACATTTTGCATTGCCTTTCTTCTAATCTGAAATTCTGTTTATTTGACTAGATCTTTAAAGTTTTCAAGGTTCAGTGCATGCATTGCGTACCTAAACATTGTCTGATACTTGATAAAGCGAGTCAATAGTGCTTAGTAACATCTTCAATATTGTTTTACATTCATTAGTCACAATTAAGCATTCAGTTTGTAATGGAAAGGTATGTGTTTTCTTTAAGGAAGAGCTTGAAATGATGTCCTGAGAGGACCTAACTTCCTTCTAATGTGATACCTCATGAAAACTGATCACACTTCCAAAAAGTGATATGGATACTTCAAGTTTAAGTAAGTACTTTTCTTGTGTAGTTTGATATAAAAAAAATTCTCTTCTCCTTCACAGTACAGTGTGACTCAGATCTATTCATCTACTAGCACTTCTGGTATGTTGTCTCTGGGCTGTGATTGAGAATCTAGCTGATAGAGATTCACAGAATTTTTAGGAATGTCAAAAATATAAAAGTTTTTGGTGATTTACTCCCTCTTTTATTTCTTTTCAAGGCATTCAGTTAGCATAAAAATAATTATTACATAAATTAAAGTTGTTGCAATTCAGCTGTAGGGATTGCGATTCAATGCCAGTGAAGATAGATCAAGGTTTTAAAAAGTATCTGCTGTAAATTAAAAACAAATGGTTGAAAGTATTTTGCAGACCTCTCTCCCACAGATTGTATATTCCATTTTCCAAATTAAATCTAAGAGAGAATATTACTTTATTGAGATTTATGGAATAATTTCTTTAAAAATTCCAGCAATATGAGAATGCAGGCAGACCCTGACAGTGAACAAAAATAAGTGTCAGCTACTAAGTGGTTTCATCTTTTGGAGGGTTTTTTTTTCAGTAATGGGAAAAATTAGTTCTGACTGGTTTTTAAAACTAAAATTATATATAAACCATTAAATTAGGGGCAGCTCATTTGTCCAATTTTAACTGCAAAGGGAATAAAATTGGTGGAAAACATGATAATATACCAGTGCTCTGTTGGAGGAAGTGTTCCTCCTTCAATCCAACTTGCTGATCCTGGCTAAGGAATAGGAACTTAAAAGCTTGTGAAAAAATGTGTCTAAGAGGATATAGAGAAGAACTGTTCTGTGGCATCTGGGGGAAGTATATATAGGAATAGCAGTTAGGCTGTATTAACTATGAAAGTATATATGTTACTCAATTTTTAATCTCTTTCAAGACAAAGACATGACCCATTTTCTGTATGGCATAGTATAAGGGATATAACACCAGAGGAAATCATATAGCTATGATGGACAGGAAAGTACACGGAAGTCTCAAGGACATGGTACTGTTTTTGAGAGCTCCAGTAATTCATGGGTTCCCTGAAGTATTCTAGGACCTCATTACAGATTTTGGGGTGTCCAAGAGCTTAAAGGGATGACGAATCTTGGAGCCTTAGTGGACTGTTAAACTTCCTCCCATTAAAGAAAAACATGTGGTTGAAACTGTGTTGGCTAAAAACCATGGAATTTTCTGCGTAACTTTATTCCTTCTTTGCCATTTTGTGTTGGATATCATGATCTGCCTGTTATATTTCAGCAAACGCAATAATTTCCTTTTAATTAGATAATTACCATGTTATTCATTGGTTTTGATCACTTCTAAATTCAGTTTTTCGTTTTAACAAATGAAGTTTCAGAAGATGATGGATTTTTACATTTTTAAAACCGCTAAATGTTCAAAAAGGATTTGTACACATAACAAAATTAAAGTAGGGATTATCTAGCACTGTGTGTGGGATACAGCTATAATCTATACAGTGCATGGAAAAGAAACTGGCATTCTCAATTGCACTGCACACATCTCAGTAATAACAGGGTATGAGGCATACAATTTCATGGAACACCCACAATGAAAATTATTCTTTCCAAACAGAGAATTGTTTTGGAATAAGTTAGGTTAATTGGCACCATGGGATTCCTCTCAAGGAAACACAGAACATTAAAACCTACACATGTGCATGTAAAATGATAAAGTATTATCTTCTTTCCCCTCTCAGCTCCTCAAATCTAAGACACGCTACCCAAAATCAACAGAAACGATTATGTTTTGTTGATTCAAATTTCCGTAGAATAAACTGGCAATTCTTCATCTGGTCAGCTTACAACCTGAGAGTCACTGCACTGTTCCACAATTGCTAGCTTGGGTATGGTAATCTAGTGCAGTCTCTCACACAAAAATGGAGGTCTCCAGAGCTTTTGGCACATGCTTTTCAGAATTGTAAGAATCTTTATTTTCTGTGCAAGCAACAGAGCTATATGGTGGCAAGATACAGCCTCTTTCAAAGGACTGTTATGCCCCTATTAGGATTAGAACCAAAATCTGCAAATATTTAATGGGAAATCCAGGCACATTTCACTGTCATTATATAGTCCTCAGTTAAAACACTGATTGTATTTTACAGTTTCTGAATACAGTTGAAGTATATTAAGTCCTCACAAAAGTTTATCACCCTCTCAAATATCATGAAGAACTTATCACTAATAAAGAAACAAATCTTCCTTTTCATGGCGAAGGCTGAATTCTTATGCAGGCTGTTGTGCTGTGTGCATTGTGTCTGTATCATTAATGTTTAAGGTCATTACAAACAAGGACATTCTACTTGGTTTATCTTTAAAATGTCCTGTACTTTCACATTTGGCCATTTGCACACCTTAACCATTATTTCGTTCTTAGTTTTCTGCCCCAATTACGTCGAGACATTTAAAACCAATTAATTGTGATTCCTAGTGGGCAGGTCACGGGTGAGGTGTAGCCTTGGAAATAACGTCTGTTGTGCTACAAGTCTGACTGGAGCTCTTCTGACCTCTTGAATGAGTGGGAAACCCCTGTGTCCTGTGACTCCACATGACTTCACATACAAGTCCTGTGCTGAAGAATAGTCTTCATCACTTCCCTGTCTGCAGACTCCAGTGGAAAGTTGAAGTGTATATTGGTTGTCTTGTCATTTTTGCAACAACATAGACAACATAGCATTTCAGCTTCTCACCAAAGACATCCTAGAGTCTCCCCTTTCATACTCTGAAAGAGGCGTTCCAGGACACCAAAGAATACTCCAAAACATATCGCTGTTATATGCCAATAATTTTATTTCCCTTGCCACTCTGCCTGGGCCTATGCACATATCCTAATTAGTCTTAGTTAGAAGTACAGGAGCAAGACAGCAAACAGAATTTTCACTCAGCATCGGTGGAATTAATTGTAGAATGAAATGAAAATGAAAACTTACACTGTTCATAATAGGATATATGTCGTATTTATATTCTATACTCTAACATTATTATTTTAGAAGACTATCCCTATTCTTCATAGACAGATGAAAGCTAGATCTGGTAGAACAAAGAGGGTTTACTTTCCAGAGTTTTCATAGACAATGTTTCTGAGTAACTCTGAAGAATTGCAGGCCCATTAGGTTGAAGAAGAAAGAAATTTAGATAGGATCTCCCAATTCTCCTTCCAGTCCTAAAGCCTGGAGAGAAGTACATTCTTCCACTGCTCCCCTTTCTCTCCATGCATCAAAATAATCCCCTGTTTGGGTCACACATTTAGTAGCCACTATAAGTTTGGCTTTCTAGGGAGCAGAGAGCAGAAGATAACCTTTGCTTAGTGGAGGAGAGCCCAGCTTGCTCTGTGATGTCAAGGCAAAGAAGAAGTTCAAGAAAGGTTCATTGATTTCACCCTCATCCATGTAAGAATTCAGAGGAAAACAAATTCATTGAAATTACTGGATTTGGATGGAAGGATTAACGTGAACTGTGTGAATTGTGGGTCTTTTTGTCAGTAACATAAATTCTGCAGGTATTGATGGACAGTGTATGTCAAGAGGAATATGTGAGTAGTTTTATCAATGATAGAACTGGGCATACAATTCAGGAAATAACACAAATAAACTGATTCTATTCACTCACTAAGTGTTAAATAGACTTTATCACTGGTTTATTATAGTTTTCTGGAGCAGCACTCCTCACTGCAAAGGCTGCACATCCTATTGTAAGCTCCTTAAAACGTGCTGTGCCAGTGCTGCAGATAGTGGTATTTTTTTTCAATTTTTTAATTTGTATTTTATATTGAATGATCTGAGTAATAGGTATTCATGTGATTAAATGTTATGTTGTGATACAAACATGAAGGGAGAGTAGAAGTTTCACTACTAATCCTGCATTCCTGCAAAAAGGTGCCTATGGTGACATGGTGCTCATTTGACCCTGAGAAGCTCTGGAATAATTGGCTCATAGCAGCATAGTTAGCATATTTAATACCTGACAGTCTACTTTAATAGTCTTATACTGAATATACGAAGTGCTATGTTCCACAGCACTCTTCATGGCATCACAGAAGATTCCTACCTGAATCACTGGATCACTCATGAATAAGACTTTGCAGGACTGAAAGTACTTGTGTTCTGATATAAAAACTAACCAACATACAGTAAGGAATATATCTAACTTTTAATTCTTCTTAAGACTATTACTTGGAAGTTTGCTGCACATACACTTAAAATAATTGTCAGATATTTCTATATTTTTTCACTGCAAAGAGAATTGGCTGTTAAAATATTTACAGGGAATTATATAGGAATATTGCATTTAAAAAACTTTGGGAATTAAAAAAACCTTATAAACTAGTCCTACTGATTAATTTGAAAGTAAGGGGAAATAAAAAGGTGATTATGGCTTAGGATTTAGGGAAAGTTTCTGCTAAAATTTAAGTGTTTCTGACAAGGAAAACCATAGTCTTAGAGTAGAGAAGAAGGTGACGGATGTCAAGGAGTCTAACTTATATATTCTTAACAGTGATCTCCAATATCATTTCACTGAGATTTTCTGTCCCTTTTCCCTTCCCTTCCCTCCCCTGCCCTGCCCTTTCCTTCCTCAGAGGCTTTAGCCTTTATCACAGTATTCCCATGAGATGTACTAAGAACATTTTACTACTAGCTCAAAAAAAAAAAAAAAAAAAAAAAGACAAAAAAAGAGATCTCTACACAAGTACAAGTGGTAATTCCATAACGGCAGTTTTAAGGATACCCATTTTGTAGGGGTTTCTACTCTAGGCACTGTGTGAGGCAAAGTGCAACAGAATGCAGCCATTCTTGCTGGCTGCATAATTTATGACCCTGTAGTCAGCAGATACACACCAGAGCTACACCAGAGCTTGGTCACAATCAAAAAAAGTAGCAAATAAACTGAAAATAACTTAAGGATCAGAGATTACAAGCAACTGAACATGAAGCCCAACTGCAATTCCATACCTAAAGAGCTAACTCAGTCGGTGGATTTATAAGGAGAAAACTACCGTGTAACTACAGGGACTTGATTTTACCATTGGCAGTAGTGAGATGTAAACTTGGCTACTTTGTACAGTTCTGAGGTCCTTCATTTTAAAAGGATGTTGGGAAATTGAATGATGGTAGGGAAGGACCGCAAAAATGATTTAAGGACTAACAGTTGCAGCCCTGGAGCTACTTAGCTTTTCAGAAAGTTATTTTGAAAGGTGATTGTAGCATTTAACTCCCAAGAGAAGTGGTAGGCTCTTCCTTTTTTGTTGTTGCCAAATCATACCTTGATGCCTTCCTTTCCGAACAATATATTTTAGACCAATATATTTTAGACCAATACATGGTTTTGGGCTCAGGAGACAAAAGAGTGAAAATTGATGTAATAGGTTGTGCTAACAGTTTATGGTGGCTGCCACTAATCTAAAGGTTTCCAAATCTTAGGAAATAATACAGTTAGTAAGACAAAATACAGTCACAGGAGTAAAGAAATTTGGAGAACTGCTAGAGCATTCAGCATTTTTCTCTAAGTTAGATACAATCTTGAGTACAAGGTGACTGATCTTGTAATAATAACATATTCAGCACTGCTACATCTCAAAAAATCATTAAATTCAAGTATTTAGAATGTTTTGATCCTTTTTTTTTTCTGCTGAGTGCATTATGGGATAAAATCATATTTGCCCGATACTTTTAAAGCATTTAATTATTTTGCCTAACTTTTTGACAATAGATTCAGATACATACAGGACTATGTTTTCTTGATAATTGGTTAAGGTCTTCTTAAACGCCAGTGAAATCGAAGTGTTACCATTATTAGTTCAATTGCTTCTCATTCAAACTTTTCACCTCTCTTCTACTTGGCAATAATTTAAAACAAAATGAAAATAATGATAGTGAAAATTAGTCTGAAAGAAAAAATGGGTACTAATATTTTCATTAAAAAATTGTCTTTGCTACATAGCTTTGAAGGAACAACTGTAAAATGTTGCTCTGTAACTAAGCTCTCTTCACCACAACATAATGGAGCAGTAAATCACCAGAACAGGGAAGCAGACTTTTAGGGTTTTTTTCTGGTAAATGCTTATTCTTTTCTTCTACATACATGCCACATACTCAGGGTACTTTGTAATATTAATGGGCACAGGTGATGGAATCAGTATTTTCTGCACTACACTGGGCTATCTATTCCTAAATAGTTGAGCCAAGGTGTACGTCCTAGCTTCAGGTTACAGGTGCATGTCTCACTCATGTCCTTACTCAACTTTGGGGCAAGACTGAGGTGCACAGCTTCCTTCTTTTCACCACATTCTTGAGATAGGGAAGAAAAGGCTAAGGGTGACAGGAGGGACTTGGCCAAGTGCCCAATCCATCCACACATACTACAATACTTATTTAGCCAGTGTGACATAAAATACATTCGAGAGGACCACAGATGTTGAATTAGCAACTTCTTCATTAAGATCCATTCATGGCTTCCAACAACTAAGTTGAAAAACAGAAGATCAAAAAAGCATTCTGCTAACTGTGCTGTCAAAAAGGATTAGAAATTGGGAGATGTGCAGAGAAAAATTGTTTCTTAAGCTCTTCAGAGCTTTTTTTTTTTTTTTTTTTAAAATCTTCAGGAATCCTGCATCTAATTTTCTCTTGAGTAGGGCCTCTAGGAAGCACAAGCTACCATCATCCATTCATGGCATCTCTCTCTGTTATGAAATACTTCTACATGCTTGTGCTAATTCCTTCTGAGATACTGGTAGCATATAAAATTATCACTTCTCCTCTTTCATTTGAACTCCTTAAAATTAAATCACATAACTGTCAATAGATTTTACTGCAGTAACAATTTTCAAGCAGAGACCTCAATGACTTCAATGAACATTAAAAGCCAACGGACCAATAAAACACAGGCATCAGGTTGTACCACTCTTCTTACTTAATTTCCATTTATATCTACAGACCTTCACAGGAGTGACCGACAAGAAGCAACTCCAGATAATCCTATTTATGTGCTTAGGTTAGCAGGACCAGTGAAGAAACCCTACAAGCTCACTTACAGCAATGTTAGGGGCTCCAAATTAATTTCATCAACACACGGACCATTAGTTCCATTAGAGGAACAAAACAGCATCTTTTTAGGAGGGTGTCATGGCTGATTGCTATATGATGCAGTCACCTCTCTTCCTGTGTTTTTTTATATTGTTTTCCTTCTTACCTGACTGCAGGTGCTGAGATGAGCGAAATGATGTTAGTGAGATCAGAACTAAAGTCCAGGATTATTTTTATGAAGGAAATATGTCGTTTCTGTTTCTTGGTTATCAGCCTCAAGAGAGTTTTAAGTATATTCTTTGGAAAATCATCATGCAACAGATTTGCTGCTTTGTGACAATATAATGATTTTATCACTCCTAAATTTCCTCTTTACATTAGAAAAAGAAAAGAAAATCAACCACCACTATTTTACTCCATCTATCAACATGAGAAATATCTTATTAGGATAGCTGTCCAAAATGCTTTTCAGAGGCATAAACTTAAACTACCTTTCATTCAACCACAGCTGCATAATTATTATTATTATTATTATTTACTGGATACAACATATATCTATAGAAGTTTGAAAAAATATTTTTACTATTGTCACTAGAGTAAAGTATTTGTTCGTATTTCAGATACAGACAAAAAATTAAGAGAAACTGCTATTTTCAGACACTTGGGTATAAAAGAGAAAATTTTTACACTTATTTTTAGGGGAAAATAGTTGTTTGCCTTTTCTTGCTACCATTGCTCCAAGGTTGGAAAAGAGGGGAACAGTTTTTGTTTACTTCAATGAAGAGGCTCTATGTTAATTCAAGAATAACATTCTATGGATGATGTTATACAGGAATTGACTACATGTTTGGGTTAACATCTGTGAATCTGTGCAAATGAACAGAGGACTCAAAAAAGGCAATGTGTTACCTTGCCAAACCACTTCACTAGAATATATGGGCCTAAGTTTGATCAGGAACAACTGAAAATTAGTTGATTTCATTTTACTTTTTCACTTACACCACTATATGAGAAGAATCAGGCACATCAAGCAAAATGTATACATATAAATTCATCTACCTGACACTACAAGCGTTTGTTGAGTAAGCACAGAGGACACATTCAGTGATTCTCGCACTTTGCATGTGGATGCAGTGTTTTAGATAGTGGGGTTTTTTAATTGCTGGCTGTACACTATCTGCACTGTCTGCTGGAAAATTGCCTATCCACATAGTATTCTCCATTACTGATTTCTTGTTTTAAAGTGCATAACAGGTAAGTAAAATCAAATACCCTTCAAGTAGTCTATTTTGATGGAATAATTGCTACTGTTGTCACAGTGATCTTGCATCCTTGTAGGTAAAGAATCATGGACAATGATTATAGGAATCAGACTGCAGGGGATAAACATAAAAATGTTTAAGAACCCTTGTTTTAAAACTACCATTTGGATTATGTGGGTTTTGTTTTATTCCATTTATTTATTATTTTATATAATGTACTCATTCCTCAAATTCTTTCCCCTTTCTATTTAAGAACCGGAGTTTTGCTTCTAGGCACATTCCCTTTCTCCTTACCTGTGAAGTACATAAAGCCTCCGTTCTTGCCAGCCTGCATTAAACACTGCAATACAATTATGCTCAGTCACTGGACTGTTATCTCAGGGAATTGAATTAGACTTTCTAGCTTAGAGAACATCAAATTATTTACACAAAATGTTATAGTTGAAACAGATCCAGTTTAGAGTATTATATGATGGTTAGGGTAGTAAAGACTAAAAAGATCAGGTCACTGATTTAAAACAGAACTAAAAGTTGAATCTGAATCTGAGGGTAGCTGTTGAGAGTCTTATCAAGCAGGCTATTGCCTATTCAGAAGCATGGAAAATCAGTTTCCCATTTAGCCTTGCCTGTAAGTTCCATCTGTAAAAGTTTCCTTGAGGAAGGTTTGTTTGGGACCGATAGCAGTTCTGTGGAAAGTTTCAGTGTCAGTTTTTCACAAGTACAAACTATCAGAATTTTCGGTTAAGAAATATGAAACAGCCTCAGATTGATGTTCAGAAATACCTCTGATAATCCCTTCTGTTTTGGTATCTTGAACATAATGGTTACCTACGGAGGCAGAAAGGGAAGTGTTCACGAAATCACAGAATCATATTAATTCTTTTCCTGAAAAAGGTGTAATATATCTCATTTCTCTCTCTCTTTCAACACAAACCAAAAACCTCTGAGATTTCCTCTCAGAAAAGACTATCTTAATTGGCTTATTGCCCTTATAGCTGAAACATAAAATGATTAGTTAGCATGTGCTATGCATTTTAAATCGATATAGTTTGTCACAATTATTTAAGATTACTCTGTCAAGAGTATGTCAATATATCTTTCATCCATGAAGGCTTTATGATATATAGTCCTGACTCTTCTAGGCAAAATCTGATTACAATTTAAATTTGCTTTATGTATGTGGATTTTACTTGCATTACCACTCTAAAATGTGACAAGAAATCAACATGGAACAACACTTACGACATTTCCAAAGTAAAATATCCCCCAATAGACTTACGAGTTTTCCATTAGTACTGACCCCATACCTAGATGTAATTTCTTACCTCCACCCTCCAATGTATCCCCATCACTGCCCATTCACCATTCCCTCCCCTGAGCATGAAAGTCTTCCCATTAAACACAATGAAAGCTGTTGCACCAACCCGCCCGCACGTCTGCATTTAGAGGGTCAATCACTTTTTACGTGCATCTCAAATATATGCCGTTTTAAAGCAGCCTCCCGCCAAGGGCAGCTTGTGCCACATTTGAGGTTGAGCCAAGAGGGAGTGAGCACCGCTGCCCCTCTCCCAGGGGTCCCTGAGCACTCCCAGGCCCCCTCCTGCGTCTGGCTCCCGGGGCATCGACCTGCAGCCAAACTTGCTCCCACTGGAATCACGCAAAACTCAGCTGAATTCAGTGGGATGGAAATGAGCCCAAAGGATGAAAATACAAAGCTAATGCTGTGGGATGCTGGTGTTGGATAGTTTCTTCTGAATTTAAAGTGAGGAAAAAATGAAGGGAAGGAGAAAAATGTGATGACAGTTATAAGATGCTATGTTTTCCCTTCCTGAAACAAGGAAGTTTTAACTTCTTTGCCAGATAGAACTGCAGTGTCTGTTGTCATTACCCTTCTTTTTTATTATTTAAATTAAAATAACTTCTGAAAAACGTTTCTTCCCTTTTCCCCCATATACAGGCTAAAATATAAACAGGTAGAGATAAGTATAAAATCCAACCTTTATTCCACTTTGAACAAGCTTGTGTATATCCAAAAAAGGTTCCTTGAGTATGTCTCCTTCAGGACTGAAAATCTTCACATATCCTTCTTTCTCAAGAATAAAGAGGCGATGGGATCCATCCCCACAATGTACTGCTCCAACAGGCTGCCTTAGTCCGCTCACAACCTCCTGAATACAGAAGCAGTTGTGCTTGTGTTTTCTAAAAAAATTTAAAAAAATAGTAAGAAATCTCTTCTTTTTCATAACCATGACACAACAATGTCCCTAAAACATAAAATGATTGTTCAGCAGTGATATTAAAAACACAGTTATACAATCCAGAATAAATTATTTCCTTGAATGTATGCAAGCAGATAATACTGAAAATCAATTTGAACTTCACTTGAGCAAAATTTGGTTTGTATACAGGAAAGAGAAAAAATTTGGTAAAAAAATTTTATAAATATAAAATTTCTACTGTACAGTAACACAGTAAATTCCAGCAATTTGACAAAATTTGGCTTCTAAAACCCATTTAAAAATAATGACTTATGATGGGACAATCTAATTTAATTATTTTCACAAAGCAAAATACATGAATGAAATAAATTGAAAATCATGAAATAAATATTTTACTAATAAACTTATTGTAGTTGTTTGGTAATATTAAATTCAGGTAGAAATTACTTCCTAGAACTATGTATGATGCACAGGATGGATCAAACCAGGATTCTAACGCCTTTTCAGCAGCACAAATATCAAATGGTACTGAAATATTGAAGCTAATGTAACTTTCTCTTTTGACGTACACTAGCAGCAGCAAAAGAAAGTAACATCTGGAAAACACAGCTGCTGAGCATAAGCACACACTGAGCTGTTTCACTGTGAAAACCACAGGCTTTGCTAGGGTTTTTTTTTCAGATTAAACAGCATTTATCTTTATGAACCTGCTGATCTCTTCCTCTTTGTCATATTCTTCCATGTGGTCCAGGGAGTTAGAAGCTGGCCCTCGCACTTGTTTTCTTGGAAAATCTGGAAAGCATACACCACCGTCTTTTCTTGCATAGTAAAAGCAAAACTCATCAGCTGTAGTTTGGAGAAAACCTTAAAAATGCAAAAGAGCATACAAATATTTAGTGTGTTGTCATGTCTGCAGTTCTGTGCCGTTAAACTAATCTTTAAATATATATTGAGTGGAAAAAGAAGTAATTTTAAACAAAGTGCTATCTGCAAAAAAGGCCTGCTCTGAATAAATATAAACTGAATATTACCTTTTATAGTTTATTCATCTGTATTTGTATTAAACCTTATTTTCAGTGTGCTTAAATAAAAATACTAATTCATGCAAAATGACACTACAGTTCACTCATTAAAAAATTAAGAGACAAAGTTCAGAGTTGAGGCTGTGATACACTTTTCCCTGATTTTAACCTTATTAATCAGGTGTAGTATCTGCTGTAAAATAGCTTGAGTAGCTTTCATTTAACTTTTTTTTTTTTTAAGTGGCTTGTTGTCGTAAAAATTTCAGTAAAGACTTCGGTAAAAGACATGCAGTAAAGACTTTGTGGAAAGCTGGCAGCAAAGGACATCAGTTGGAGAGGTGAATAATTAGTTGTCTCAGAAAGCAAAAAGTACTGCTGAAAACTGGACCGTGTTGACATGCAGTTGGCCTCTGGCTGACTCCCAGCATTAGAGTGGGTGAACAGAGTGTCCCATCGCGAGGTCTACTTCCTCAGCACCCATCCCCTGAAAAGAGGGATATGTCTCATGCTGCATTGGAGCTGGCTTTAAGTTGGCTTGGATGAAAGGTGGTCTTTAGGTTTTAGGTTAAAATGGGAAGGAGTTCGAAGACCCAGGGAAACAAGAAGTTGGTAAAATGAGAGCCTTTGAGGAAAAACCCTGCCACTACTGTTATTACGCTATGTTTAATGACAGCAAAAATATCTATTTCTGTCCACAAACCTATTTCTAGTCATTTCTATCCAGTTTTAATCATTAGTATTAAAAGAAGATAGAATTTGGCTAGTTATACATGTACTATTTTACTAAAACATTGTTAAGATAATATGTTTTAAGTTACCTTCATTCCTCTTTGCATTATTGGCATACTGTATTAGGATGTACTATGGTCCAGGACATAACTCATAGGATACACAGAATTAGCACTTAATTGGAATTAGAGACCTAATTTATGCATGGCTTTACCACTTGTGAATAATGCAGAATAATCCATAGATCTTGGCCATAAAACCTCTGGCTTACAACATACAGTAAGAGCTGACCAGGGACAGCTGTGTTTCATTGGAAAATGCCAATTTCTTACAAGCACAGCTTTTTCAGAAACATTATCAGTTTTGACAAAATTTTAGTTAACATGATGTTTCTGGTCCAAACTCAAACTTCTGGTCTAAATGAAAATGAGAGAAACAGACAGCAAACCTCATATCACTATACTCCAATGTCTTGTAATTGGGGTGTTTCATTAGGAAGAGGAATATTCGGGTCAATACCCCTCATCTGTCAGGCAAGAGTTTGACCCTAAGTCTCCCATTTCCCAAGTAAATGTCCTAACAACGACTTTATTAGCTATCCTGGGGTGGTCTCTCTGTGGCTTTCTTCATGGAAAATTTCGAAAGAGTTCAATTTCTTCCTTATGTGGAATAGGAAAATTTTTTAGATCCCAGAATTTTTGTGGAGTGGAAAGCCTTTCCCACCCAACTATACTTCTTTTCATATGCATCTTCCTTTAAAAATATTGGAAAAATAACACGACAAAGCCTGCCTTTGGTTTCTATAAAATAGTATCTGGAAACACATGGTAGTGTGTTGTGGTGTAAAAGTTTAATTACCATGATTTGGAGCTTCAGTAAATATCATCTCTGAGGAGCTGGTTTTAATTTATAGTAGTTATTTGGAGAAAATGGGAGATATAATTTCAAGTGGAACAACTGAAGAGGAACTCTGATATAATCACGGAGTAGTATTCCAAGGCTTGTAGAAATAATGCCAAAATCAAAGGTAATCTAAAATCTTGCTGTTGAATTATTTGACTTAAGAATACACGGTTTTGTCTTTAATAATTTATTTCTCTAGGCACAGTGGGTCATTCAAGAAAATGCAATAGCAAATTAGAGGTGTACAAATTCTAAGAACTTCTAGAATTTTCCAAGTATACCTACTTGGAATAGTTTATCTACTATTTACTAAAGATAAACTACTTTTGGCTTGAATGTTATCTTTAGTCAGAAAAACTAAGAACATGTTATGATCATATTGTTTACTCGGTACATGTTCATTTCAAATAACAATCAATCAGATGCAAATTCACTTGACTAATGCCTTATGCAATGCCGTTTCTTATATGTAAGACTAATCCCTTTTCCTTACGAAATATTTTATCATGCACTTAAGTACATGTTGCACTGCAGTTGCCTTTTGCTATTTAGCAAACCCATCAGCAGGTTCCAAGAAGGGGTAAGGCTTATGTTCCGTTTTCCTTAGAAATGCTCGTAAAAATGGGGTTTGAATTAAACTATGAAAATCAGCCAGTAAATTGCTAATATGTTGTGTTAGTGGAAGGAATGTAACCTCTCTAAGTACAGTTTCACCTGTGTATTAGGGATGGAATTTTGTTCTATAAAAAACACAGTAATTTACAAAAAAAAAAAGATCTGCTTGTGTTATATATGCTAGATTCAACATACCAACAGCTTCACTAAAGACAGTCAGAAAAACATTTGCTTCTATTCTCCTATCTGCTTGCAGCCATTTAATGTTTTCTTTATCGTGCTTAGATTGTAAGGTCTTTAGTGTAGAGTTTGCCATTTTGTTCAGTGTTTGTACAGCGTCCAGAAGAATGGTCCCTGACAAGTGCCCCTAAGCACTAGAATTGTTTGGAGAAAAAAAAGAAAGATCATTTTGCTCAGTCTGAGTTTATTCAAATACAGCTCTGTCACCGTCCTATGCCTAATAAGGACTGCAACTTTTGGTCCTGTGTGAATTTCTGTACTTATTACTTTATTTTAAAAGACTCATATATATCATTACAAATTTCCTACCAGCTGTGTATGTGTTGACAGAGCAGTGCCCATGTTAACATGTTAACAACAAAAACTGAAATCACAAAGGAAGATTAAACATAATGTTTAAATGTTGTACATGTCAGATTTTGCACAGGCTTGCATTTCTATGCTTTTAAAACTTTCTGTCTTGCAAACAAGAATCAAACTATAGACTTTTCAGTTAAGGCAGTTACAGTGAAGGCTTTCTGTGTTCGCCTTTATAAAAAACTGTGGGAATAAGTTGCATGATTTCAAGCCTTTTCAATGGAAAACTTCTGCTCTCAGCTGATCCTCACCTCCTCTCTCCACTCGTATTTGCAGTCAGTTATTCCTCACACTGTATCTTCCTTCCTATCCTACCTTCACCAAATTCCACTTCGCTGGATTCCCTGCTTACCCGTCCCCCTGCCTCTTCTTTTTGATATACAACTCAAATGTCGTGGTAGCATTTGTCCCGGTCTTTACAGCAAGTCAAGTTCCTATTCACTTCCTTCCTTGTTTGCACTGCACACAAGATTGAATATCATCCACTCATATGAGTAGACCTACACTGGCTCGGAGAGCGTCTGGAAATTGGGCTCACCTGCTTTATTTCTGCTATGACCTTGAGCATACAGTTCAGTATTTTGTAAAAGAAGCATTTTCCTGGTTTGATTTTTTTTTCTGACTTGCACTTTTGACAGCTAGATGTGAATTTGTTCACAAAAAACACATTCTCCTCTTTCTTCTCAACTCTCAGTGAAAACTAAATCAAAGAGGTGATTCCAGACTGATTGTTTCAAAATGTATTAAGTTCAGTAGTAGCTCACTTCATTTCCTACTGGTTTTCAAGTGACTAGTGGCCCTCTTCTCATACTCACACATTGCACATACCTGCACACAGGCAGTGCCAGCGTTAATCCCCTTGATGCTCTTGTTAGCAGTAGCAACGTTACGAGCCACTACTATTTTTTTGCAGGTTGACGATGTTGACTGTGACTATTAGTTGACTATGTTAGAACTTCTGAAAGTGTTGTGTGGGTTGCAGAATTTCTTAGATTTCCAGCATTTTGGGCTGGGGTGCCCCTGTTTGGAGTTAAAAAATTCATAGGAAGCATCTGTTCTGGTAATGCCTGGATTCAGATCTGCGCCTGGATCTGAATTCACCCACAATCATCTGGAACCCATTTCTTCAAAGGAAAATAATGGAGAGCACATAGTTCAAAATCTGTCCGATGTCCTTGGATGGCAGAACGCACCGCGGCTGTGGCACAGGTTTGTTCCGTAGAAAATGTCACTTCCACTGGCATGGATCAAGTTTCTGCTCATGCCTAAAGGCAGAATCAGCTGTGCCTTCCTCTACTAGCTATATTAACAATAAATATTAGACAGTCTTCTCTTATGACCTTGGAAAACTTAAAATTCATATTGACTGAAGGTACTTCATTAAGTCACTTAACTCCAGTGTCTCCATCAGTAATCACTTAAACTGAGGCTTCAGTAAAGATAGATGAGAAATAATGATAACAGTCACCTGGGATGAAGCAGGGAAGTTCTAATCTCATAGACTTTGTGAAACATTACACCCTCCTGCGTTAACATGCCCGTAGAATCCTAACAGCTATTGTTATTATTCTGTTTGCATAAAGAATCGGGTCCGCTTTTTCTTTGGATATTTCTAAAGAAGTCAATGGAAGTTCTGATACAGTCATAACTGGTGGGCAAACTGCTGTCTTCAAAAGAGTAACCAAGGATCTGCTAGAGTTTTCGTCTTTGCAAAAAGAGACAGAACAATAAATTAATTTCTGGAGCCAAGTCATGAAAAAAACTGATGTACAATTTCTCAGTCTTCGTGGTTAATATGTACCGCTATAATTTCAATTCCAGAAAAGATGCTTGCTATCTTAAATCACTAATAATATTTCTCGTTTGTGCAGGACTTAAGGGATAAAATTATTTTTGTAGTCAGCAATTCCCTTAAACTCCTTTGTATTGGTGTTCAGAAACAATTAGCACTCCCTAATGGAAGAAGAGTAATTATTTGACTTTTTAACAAATGCACAGTGAATCATTGCCAGAGACCTTGGGTTTGGGGGCCTGTTAATTTCCAAGTCTTTGTTTAATCCTCCAGGCTAAGCTGAAAACAGCTTCCACACTTTCTATTTTTTTTCTTTCTTTTGCAATAAATATTATTATGGACATACAGGTCTCACAAGTAAAATAGAAAACCCAAATAAGTTGTTATTTTAATTATTTATATTTTAGAATGTATAAGACTATTAACTATATTAAAATCCTATAGGCCATCTTCTCAAAAAGAGGGACCTGAATCTTTCTTAATTAATACCTTCAGGAAATCCTAGTATAGGTATCAACAACCATATGTACCAGTCAAGTCACCAAATTAACCCTGTTGGTGGATGTAAGTATGCACTAACTTTTTGTTAGTACAACCCACTTTCAGAACAAGTATTTAGAATGATTATTAGCATCTGATTGATGTAGGAAAAATCCTATTTTAACTGACGCTAAAGTATGTAAGCTCTTTTCCTGCAAAGCACAGTGCTCTGTCCAGTGCTAAAGTTATGCTTTCATCTGGTTATCTTTCAAGGCAACCTGGGTGGTCACAAAAAGCACTTGACATCTTGATGCACTTCAGCAGTTTTACATATACACAAACTTTGTAGAAAAATAAATTTGTCATTCGTCACCACATATGTTGATCTGAGGAGTGAGGTTCCTGCGGCTATAGCTCCTGTGCTGCTCAGCCCTTTCTCATTCTCTCTCCCTCCCTCTGCCCCCTCCTTCTTTCTCCCTTTTCCCTCTTTCACTTTCTCCAGTTAAACAAATTGTTTCCTCAGAAACACAGAATTTCGCAAAACAACTATGAGGGACTTGCTCTGCAGAATATGCTAACCATTTGCACTAGCTACAAACTCATGTCAAAAAAGTCTTTGTGCTGACTTCTTATATGGGCTGCAGGCAGTCTTGGCAACTGTGACCTATTCTGCTTTGCTTTGGGGAATGTGATAAAGAGCAAGAAACAGCTGGTTTAAGAAAGCCTTAGAAACATCTCTTAGTTTATAAAGGCAATAATAATATTTTCATATTTGAATGGGTTGAGATACATGTTAAAGAACAGTAAAGGGAAAAAGTAAGTCAATTCAAAATGTTTTCTCAAGGCAGTCTTGGCAACTGTGACCTATTCTGCTTTGCTTTGGGGAATGTGATAAAGAGCAAGAAACAGCTGGTTTAAGAAAGCCTTAGAAACATCTCTTAGTTTATAAAGGCAATAATAATATTTTCATATTTGAATGGGTTGAGATACATGTTAAAGAACAGTAAAGGGAAAAAGTAAGTCAATTCAAAATGTTTTCTCAAGTCAGTAAAAGAATGTTGCAAAAAATCCCTGCACTCTTGGGATTTCAGAGAAAACAAGTACACACTGTACACATGCAATTAAAAAACCCTTCTCCAAATCTCATCCACTTAAACTATCCCCTTTACTCAAATATGTTTATATTATGTTACAAAGCTGTTCATATGTCAAAAATGACTATTCACAAATTCATTTTTCATATCATTATCAACTCTTTTTTCCAGTCTGTGTGCTAGTGAAAAAAAATCTTAACCAGTTTAATTATTTTCTCCTGTGTGGCATTATTTATAAGTAGTGTTTGGACAGGGAAAAAAGCATAGTTTAAAAATGACAGTCTTAAACATATAAATAATTTACTATTGAGAATACCAAAGACGTTATTTAATATAATAGTGTATTAAGACAGTGTTTCTAAAAGAACCATCTTCTGTGGTTATTTTGTTGATATAGTTATAAGTGATAGCACACATTGGTGACTGCCTTAGACAACACAGGTCAAATTCTGGTTTTGGTTATGTCCACCTAACTCTACTGACTACAGTGAGGAAGTGTTAGGTTAGTTAAGAATTTGGTTGTTAACAGCATGTTGGAAGTGATTCAAAGATCACAAAAGTCTATCGAACAGCTCCCTTTGATTTCAATGGGCTTTAAACCCTGTGGAAAAACCATCAGTTTCTAGGGTAACAAAACCAGAAAAAACACTTTACTCATCAGCTTTTAGAGTCTACAGCAAACAGCCAGCATCCTTTATTTCTTGCATTTTAAAGCTATTTATAATTTAGAATAGCTTTTGAACAGCCAATTGCTTATTTACATGATTTGAATGAACACACTAATATTTCAGCAAAGGTAATAGTTTCAGGTCCCTTTGACAACAATCCTGTGTTTCATGGGGAGTTTAATAGGAGGGTGGCAAGAAAGCGCTCAAAATATTTACCGCACTACATAAGATCCGCTGTGAAGACCCTGAGGTATTCTGTCTTTGCTTGGGCAAAATCCCCTGGATATCAATGGGGATTTTACCTAGTGAAGAGCTGGATCTATAATCGCTCAGGCAATATCAACATTTCAAAACAGACATCCTTTAGCCCCGTATTTTGTTATAGGTTTTACCTGGTATGTGACCTCTGCAAGTATAATAGAATTCTTTACAATAGTCTTTGCACAGGTAGGGAAGAGTTAGTTCTCTCTCAGGTGTTTCCCCTTTCTCAGGTGAATGGAATAGGTTCTGAGCATGAGGTGAGCAGTGTGCACATTTGATTTCCTCCAGTAGCTTCGCACATTCTGTGTTGTTGGTAACAGAAAGTATCTGCAAGCCACAAACCAGAGACAAATAAACATATGACCTGTTTCCCCATCTTACACAAAAAAAGATTGCATGGTCTAATGTAATAAATAATGCTAGTGGAACCAATACAGTTAGTATAAATGCATGATGTTTCACGTCACCGTTCTGGAAGTGCAAAAATTATTACTATGAAACGTGCAATGTGTCATTAGTACAGTGAGATTTTAAGCGCTTGCTTCTCTTTCTCAGATAAGAATAATAGTACTCAAGTTATTTTATGGACCCATGCCTGCAATCTCTTCATCACATAGGCAATCTCTGATCTAGAGGGATCATTTACATAAGGAGGAGCTACAGCAGCAGGCCTTCTACCCACTTCTCTTCCAAGAAACACTTAAAAACCTAACTTGTAAGGTGACCTATTCAAGTATTTAGAGACTAAAAATTAAAATTCTACCATCAAAACACATCAGGAAAACCATATCTAGGTATTTGTTAAATAGGTGTATCTTGAACGATACTGCAGTCCGGCTACTGAAATGTGGAGTTCAGCAAATGCCTTAATGCTTTAAATGCTGCTCTGCTTTTTGCTGTCTCTAATGCAAACTACTTGGACGTGGGAAAAGCTGTATGTTTTCAGACATTTCTTTTTGTAAGTGAAAAAGTAGAATTTGTTCGTAAGATCTTGTTTGTCTCAATATTGAAACTGTAACTTTGTCCTGAAAAAAGAGCATATATTATGCATAGTACTTGAAGAAGCACGAAACCACGATTGATGATGTGTTTAAGTAAACACAGGAGCCTAAGGAGCGCAATGTCATCAAATCGTGAAAAATAATGGAAAACAGCATAGTCGTCTTTATTAGTCTTTGAATGCAGTGCACTTTGTTAATCTATTGTTAACCACATGGATTGTTTTTTGATCATTCATCCCAATGGTGGGTAGTGGGAAATGTGTTCTCAGTTGAGAGGGACTGAATCTGATCCAATGCAAAAACAAAGCTCAGGTTCTTTCTGCAATTTGTTTAATGCAGTTATAAACAAAGACTGTAAGACATTTATATTAAGAAATATTAATGCGGTAAATATTTGTTTTCTGTAAAAATTGTAAATATTTGTAAATAGCGCATTTGAAAATATTCACACAGTTTTGCTATAGTTCATATCTCTGAGTTAAGTAGAAGGACTTTCCAATGTCATTCCCTTGCAACATAACATCGAAGGGAATTATCTAAATTACTTTTGATAAAGTAAGTTATTCAATGCATGAAGACTCTTGATATGATTGAGGATGCTGTCTCATAGGTTGGCTGTCTTCTAGGATGCAGTACTTTGATAACACAGTTCTGAACTCAGCATTTTATTTACGGATCATAATTACATAAACCGGAAACACTTGAGAGAAATTCACTCTCCATTTTTTTAAACAGATACGTATTCAAAATATTACACAATATATGGCCTGTACAGTTACACAAAATCCTATGTAAAGGAACCTTAATTTAGAAGACAAACCCTTTTCAGGAAAATTTAGTCTTACCTACCTTGACAATACATGTATTGTCAAAAGGCCATCTGAAATATGTACTGAAGTTTAGTGGCGTAAGTTGGACCACTGATTAGAAGAACACAATTTGGCTTCTACCCTTATTCTGGAAGAGCTGCTATTGGCTTCAAAATGAATTCTTCCAAATTTGCCAGGATCATTAAACGCATTAAATGTTCTGTTGTTTAGACTATCTGTTCTCAGGCTATCCTCGGCTTCATAGCACCTGCAACTAAGTAATGTGACTAACATCTGCCACGTATGGTTTATTATCTCTCTTCAGACCCTGCTTGGGAATATAATTGTCTCACATCTTCTTTTGGAAAGGGTTTGGTGGTTTGTTTTTTTTTTTTAAAACCTTGAAGACAGTAATCAATTAATTGCATGTTGCACGTATGGCAAAAGGTTTGCATTGGCCCTGAAGTCTTTGGGGAATTCTTTCCACAGCCCCAGCCCCTTCTCTCCTGAAAAAGCTTAGATTCTTTTTGCTAGATTGCTCAGTTGGGCCATAGCAGCACAACTGTTAACCTTAGTCTTCTTTCTTGAGTTTCAGATGTTGTTCTAGATACGCTAGATCTAAGGAAAAATGCCTTGAAGACAAGAACTAAAAATATCATGATAACTACAATAAACTATCACCAAAATACATAATAGCTAAAACTTTGAACTTAATACTGGCTGGGATTGCAATCCAGGTAGTAGAGAACAGACTTTATATGCTTGCAGTAATCCAAACTGCTGAGGCAATCTTCTGCTTTAGCCAGACCTTCTTAAGGGATGATGGCATCCTGACCTTGGTACTTTGTGTTGCTGCGGTTCTGATGGGAAGTGGCCTGTATAACTCAGTCAAGTCATGTCTGCCAAATAGAACCAAGTCTGAAGCCAATAGGGGATGATCAGAAGAACTATCCATAAATGGTACTTTTTAAGAGCATTATGTCACCAGGAAGCTGGGAGCTCTCTTAAAGTAAGGATGAAATGACCTATTTTGGCGTTTCCACCAAAGGAAAGTGCACCATGACTACAGACTCTTCACGGTACTTGCTTACATTCAGTAGTATCACCTGCTTTGCAAAGGTCTCAGATGTTTTCATCAGGGAGTTGATCTCAGGCAGTAGGCTTTCTTGTGGTAGCAGTATGATGGTGTGTTTAGAAGTACAAGTAAACACGAGATATTACTAGGTAAATACTCAGTGTGTTTATTGAATTAACTCCACAGGGATGCAGATAGAAAACTGTACTTCTACTGGGAGACTCCAGAATGCATTGTGAACAGGGGAAAAAAAAAAATTACAGGATAGCAAAGCTAATTTACTGGTTTTTGTGGAAAACGTAATTGATGTTGCCTGGTGATACAGGAGAAGTAATGCTTGCCAACATTTCAGTCCTCAAAGTTAAGACAAAAGGATCCTAATCCCCCTGAGCAGCTGCTATCCAGGAATTAACCACAGGAATTCACCCCCTCATGTCATTTCTGGAATGAATCTTGGTCATATAATAGCTAATCGGAAGATTAAGGAATGAAAGTCAATCAATTATCTGAAAATCAAGTACAATGTTATTTAACTTTTAGAATGCTCAAGCAAAATAGGGTGGTAACATTTGCTCTGTGTGAGGTCTGATGTATAACTCTGTCCTGTCTGGGAGATAGGACAACCGTTCTATTCTGAATTTCAGTGAATCGATAATGTATTTATCCTGGAGTATATTAAACCAGTTTTAAGCAAAAGCTGAAATAATTATTTGAATGAAGCTTTCTTCTGTTGGATCTCTACTTTGAAAATGACCTTAAAGTTGACAACGGCTTTGGTCTTTTGAAGAAATGTAAACTAATTTCCTGCTTCAATTTTTAAAGTCGTATGTGAAACCATCAAACTGCAGTGGTTTAAACTAACTGTGCTCTGGAAAATATGTAAAACTTCCAAACATTTATTGCAACATGCCTAATAATGATTATGCCTGCTGCTGACTAATTTACAACATCTGTAAGATCATCCTTTAATCTCTGGCCACATGAAAGTAAAACGGGTAGACTAAAGGTAAGATAAATCCTGGAATGCGCAGGAAAGCATAGCGTACTAAATTGGTTTGTCAACAAAAAGAATAGTGCAAAGAAGAAGAAACAGAAGATGACACAATAGACAGAAATTCTTTACGTTGAATATTGTCATCTGTTTTGTGTACTCTGTCATATCTAGTTTGAGAAAGGCAGTATAATTTTGATGTTAACAGAAAATAAAGAACAGTGAAATAAGTCATTGCATTAAGCCGTATTTGATATACAAGCATTTATATCTAAAAATCATATGCTTATGAGATTGTTCAGCTGTTGGGTTGAACATATGCTTCTTCTGTATTATAGTGCTGGATTATGTCATTAAAGAGTTCGGTTTCAATTTTAGGGTAATATGTAAATAGATCATTGTACTAAGGCAGCTGTTAAAGGGACCCCAAGATGAGTTATTTGTTTAGTTGGATGTGTTCAACAATAGCCTTTGTTCGTGAAAGAGCCAGAGCAAACAAATGATTGTAAAAGGGCACACTTGAAAACAATTACTTTTCACCCATTCCTTGACAGTGTTGGCTGTGAAACCATCCAAGGTAGAGAGGACTTCTTTGCCTGTTGGGCTGTAAGTAAACTTTTAGAAAAAAATGGTATTACAATGTTTGACTGGGATGTAGTAGCCCTTCATAAACAAAGGGATATTGCAGAAAACTAGAAGACAAAGTGTTAAATGTCAACAATAGGATGCAAAAATCTTGCTTGAGCCAGTGCAATGTTGTATCTGCTCATTATGGTAGCTCCATTTTTGTTCCCAAAACCGCAGGCAATGGTAGTGTTTTCATTATAAACGCAGATCAATAATTTGGTCAAAAATTCTCAAAGACCCAGCATCTTAACCAAGAAGCTCTATGAAAATGTCTACTGAGCATGCTCAATTCTTTTTTTTTTAAAAGAAGCTAGCGTTCAGATTTCTGTTAATGTCATAGGCACTCCATCGTGTAGATATATGATAGAGTTTAAAAAAGCTGGTTTTGGAACTGTAGTAGAACACAGTTTAAAAAATGTGCTTTTAGAAAAGTTCCATTCAAATGTATTCCATGATAGTTTGCCATGTCTTTTATGGAATGACTACCTCATTCTGTCAAGTATAAATGACATATATTTTGACATTTTTTCTAAACATACACTGATATGATAAACCAGATTTGCGAGTTTCATAAATGTTAATCTTTAGTGAAAAACAGTCTGATTTTAAAACCCTGTAAAATAATATTCCTTAAAAAGTGTGATTTATATTTAAAAAAACAGGTTCAACAGCTCAGAAATAGCTACTGTGGCATATACGGTCAATTCCTCACATTTATATCAGTTAGTAAAAAAAAAACCCAAAGGGAATTAAAAGATATTTTCAAGGAATAGTAAGAAGAGAATAAACCCTTCAACTGCCTGGAGATTGAAAACTAACCAAAATTCAACTTCCAATTTACTGCATGCAGCCAATTACTACAAGAGTCTCCAAGCACTGAATAATCTCAGTAGCATATATGCCACCGAGACATTGCAAACAGGGTGAATTAAGGACATATTTTCCAGTCCTTATTCTTTTTTTTTTTTTTTTCTTTTTCCCAGCTAGATCTTTCAGGTTATCTGTGTGTGGTTAGTTTATAGTTTAATTCAATTATCACACAGGAGCTTAATGACACTGTCTCTAGACAACATGAAGAAATATATCTGCCTTGAATCTCAAACTGCTGCTGCATATGGTATGAATAAAGAGAGATCTGCAGCTGAAAACCTGCAGTAAGACAGTTCTCACTCATCTGGGAATAGAGGGGGTAGGACAAATGCTCCCTCAAAAGGCATGAACATTTGGACAGAGCTGGGGACTGAAGGAGAATGATGTTCTCCAGTTTCACCCATTAGTGAACCAACTAACAAACACAATGGTGTTGTTGTTATTCTTTTGCCATAAGCAACAGGACTCTGTGTGTGGGCAGCAGTTTAGTGGGGAGGAGGATAAGTCGACCCCTTTTTGTCCTATTGATTTTTTCCTATTTGCATGACTTGAGCAAATTAAATGATGCAATATGGCTTTTTGTTACAAAACAAAGTGAGAGATACCACCCAGACACATATGTTGATTCGTAGAAGCTGTTTACATGAGAATGGAGTGAAATCTACCGTGAACTGAGCATAAAAATTCGATTCAGGCTGAGTATTTTTTTTTTATTATGCTTGGGCCAGCAAGACTGAAACACAAGTTTTCCAAGAGTCTCTCAGACCTTGACAACTACAGAGTTGTAACTGAGGAATTCTTAATTAATCCTAAACCAGGATAAAAAAAGAAAAAAAAGAAAAAATAAAAAGACACCTGATTGTTTATTTCACGTGCAGTGATTCTTAATGACATTATTCAGCAGCTTCCCTCCCTGTGTGTACCCCTGGATGCAAGACTGGTCATCCCAGCAGAGCGTATCAAACGCGGTCCTGCAGGGTTAGGTACCCACGCGTTTGAAAACCTAAGCAGATTTTAACTTGCTACAGGATGCAGGCAACTGACAATTTTAAGAAATCGGTGAGCAGAGGAGGTGCTTCCCTTCACATGACCGCAGCCTGAAATTGGGCAGAGAGGCTGCCAGGTGATGTGAAAAGGATCTCACGGCACCTTGTGTGAGAAGCCGGTCACGAGCGAGAACTGGTAGACCAGGGTCCTATAGCGGAAACTTCGGGGGTCTTTTGCGGCTGATACACCTAATGGTAACACACGGGCCCCGAGGAAGCCGGAGATCACAAAGTTCTGGTACACCGGCACCATCAACTATCCAAAAACCTTCCTGACTAACCATGTGGAGCAAATGGGGACAAGATTTTTCACCCCCACAAAAACAAACCGGAAACCACCGCCAAC
>NW_009203657.1:0-389 GCF_000690835.1 Fulmarus glacialis | reverse complement strand
TCCCCGACCTCTCAGAGTACGTGGCGGAGCGTAGCTGCCCCAAGGAGCAAGCGGCAGCTGCAGGGCTGGGGGACAGCGAGGACACCATCCCTGATGAGCCCAACAGCTGCACCCTGACCGCCTTCCTCAACGAGCTCTCCAAGTACGTGGCAGAGGGCAGCTGCCCCGAGGAGCAAGCGGCAGCTGCAGGGCTGGGGGACAGTGAGGACACAGTGGGACTACCTCTCCTAAAGGCTCCCGAGCACCGCCTTCCTCAACCAGCCCCCCGACTGCTCAGAGTGGTGGAGGGCGGTGGAGGGCGACTGCCCCGCGGGCCGAGTGGCAACAGCGATGCTGGGGGACGTCGACCCCTTCTCAGGAGTGGCGACGTCCCCCTTGCTGGACACCAA
>NW_009203656.1:0-17417 GCF_000690835.1 Fulmarus glacialis | reverse complement strand
CTTAATGATTCTATGATTCTATGACATTACCAGCCCCCAGAAGCTTTTCCTAGGTGCACCATATTTATTTCTATCTACTCACCCTGCACCCAACCTGCCAGCATTTTGACCATCTCAAGACCTAAACTGAGGCCTGCCACAACAAGGTCCCTAGCTTGGCTGTCATTGCATCATAGCTGCCTTGTCAACATTGGTGACTGATCCCATTCACTTAAGCAACCACCTCTTTCACTGCACAGCACCCAGTTCTCCTGGTGGAGGTGGGCAAGAAGATGACACCAGAACCACTCCCCACAACAGCCTGGGATCGTGCCAGTGCAATGCTCACTCCACAGTCTTCCTTTTAGGCTCACATACCCACAATCCTGACACCTATTGGTGCTTGAAATGTTGTATTTTTTAATATAAACAAACATCACTGATCTTCTCTCCTGCTGACTGGGTATTTATCTTACTAAACTGGGCCTTCTTCACTCTCAAGCCAACTCTAGATGACCAGCTACCTTGGCAAGGCATGCTCAGAACAAACCCTGTTTAACCTTCTTCGCTTGAAACAAGGATAACTTCACCTGCCCACAGATTTTCCACCATCCTTGCAATTAGCTTAAATGGATGAATCCTGCCAACATTTGCTAATGAAACAGCCTGTACTGTTTCTCACACACAGAAAGCGAAGGGGCCCAACACGCTGCATCTCTTTTTGTGTCAGCCAGGACTTCTCAGCCTTGAGCATGCACGAGGCCCAAATCCATCCAGGACCTCACAGCCCCATATGCCCTTGAGCTCCTAAAGCATTTGCTACACCATCACACACACTGCTTAGAGCAGCTTTCACAGCTAAACACACAGAAAAACATGTCTTGCCATATGTTTGCTAATAATGTGCATAACAACCCGATGGTAAGGCAGCCAGATGAGCCTGCATGTTGATGATCAGTCTTCCAAGCTGCACCAGAAATGCTGCCGCAATACGACAGTTAACGCCAAGGTGCATGTATGCCTGTGGCACCATGAAACCTAAGCAGAGGAGCCCACCAGTCTCTCCCCAGTCAGAAGAGAAAAGAAAAAATCATAAGAAGTAATTCCAGCAGAGACAGAACTCGATCTAGAGTTGCTATTTCTAACAGACATATACATATGTACATAAACAACATACATAAACAAAAGATACAGTATGTCTGTACCTACACTGTTCAGGAGAGCAGAATTCAAACCAGAGGAAACACAAAGGAAGAGCATAGCAGTCGAGGGGAGGGAGTGCCTATCCTGCAGCAGCTGGCAGAAGAGTTTGGCGTATTTACTCTTTCAACGAGCAAGCTCATTACAGAAGACCTCAGCCTATAAAAACATCCAGGGCCTGAACAGCAGGTAACGGAAAGAATTATTTCAGCTCACAGGCTGATAGGAAAACAAGTGAGAACAGACCAGCCACAAAAAACAAGTAAAACTTTAAACATCAGAAGCCTTCAGTACTAGAGCAATCCCCCACCTACCTCTGTCGAGGGTGCAAGCACCTGTGCAGAATTAAAATGAGGTTTGACTGCAACATGAGACGCAGTTGCTCCCTACAGGGGAACCTGGAGCCTGTGATTCAGAAGGCAGGCTTCTTCCAGTTACCTCTTCCTCAAAACACAGCCTAATGAAATTGGTATGAGGGTATACAGGACCAGGACAAAAGCAAAAAACCTCTTTCTTATAAACCTTATCAAAGAGAATTAGGGGATGTCTTAACTACTGAAGGCAAAAATTGGGGCAAATGTCACCTGATTTCAAGCTAGCAGTATAAATATCAGCAAAAAATATTTAGCATGCATCCCAAGGTGATTAGTGATAAAACACTAGAAAGGATTTTCTATGAATCGAAGTGGATAGTATTCAGTATTATTTGAAGAACAGCAGTGCAATTTATGTCCAAAGACATAATATTATTTTAAAAAATTGTATAGCCAGCAGAACTAACAAAATTGTCCATCATTAGTCTGATGCTGATTAACCCGATACTATATCACTTTTTAAGTTAAATCTCTTCAAATTTATCTTCCTACTAAAAAAAAAACAAAACCAAAAAAAATCAACATTTAGTAAAGTCATAGACACTTTTCTACTTCTGCCATGTCAAAAATTATTTTAACAGGCTTCAAATATTTTAAATTTAGTTTCTTCCTTCAGGAAAGAAGCTTGAGAAGTAACATTTTTTACAGTTCCTATTTGAAAAACAATGGAAGAGAAGAATCTGACTGGAAGTGGCAGATAACTGCAGCATGAGAGCTGGTTTCAGTCTATGATTGGAAAAGCTTATGCTGGTTTTAACACGCATAGGCTGAAGCAGTTTCTTAACAGTTCAGATCCCTGGCTTCAAGCTCTCCAGTAAGGAAAGCAGTATCAGTCACGAGGGGATTTGTCTCCTTGCACAGTCTCTACAACAAATATTCGTTATTTTGCAAGAGGGCAAACAGCTGCACTTCCTGGAATGTGCTGTAACTAGTCATCTTTACCGCCAGGTAACATTAGCAAAGCTCAATGCATTTGAAACAAAAAATGACCTTATCCAAAGGATACTCTGTAAAATTTCCTTATTATATGGCTACTGACAAAGCACATTTCCTTACAGCTATCTTGTGCCAGATGTCGTAGTTAACACAAGGAGGTGCTTTAATTGCTATTCTGAGTTACTGTTAGAATTTCATTCTAGGCTACGCAAATAACTTGTCAGCAGGGTTACAAATTTCCATAATTTTGCCTCTGAAAAACAGGTTCCCAATCTACTTATGCTACACAAGCAAGCATGAAAGGCCTGAAAGCACTCGCTTCCCATGGGTGACAAACAAAAAAGGTGTTCCTGCAAGAGAGGTGCATTCCCTGAAGCAGCACCTTCCTATCACGACTATAAAGGGGAACCTGTGAATGTCATACTTCAGGAATCACTGCCTGTGTTTCTGCAGTCAAGCTGTTCTTTACACATAAACAGCAATCAGAGGAAAAAACCCACCAAAATAAGTAATACTTACAAATACACAAAACCGATCCAAAAATACATTTTCTGAATATAAATTAAAAAAACCCAGTTCCTTTGAAAGGTGTAGTACTCTGCACTGAACTGTTTCTTTCTTCTAAATGATCTCAACAGATGACACTTTTCTACTTAAAGCTTCTAGAAGTCTGATGTAGATTTTAATTTTTTTCACAAAAAAATACAAAATTCTTAAACACTTACATGATACGAGAAGGATCTGGAAGTTTCATAGCTAAATGTTAAATGAATTAAGCCTCACACAACCATCTTCTTTTGCATTAGCTAGGAATATCTCTTTTTGGAAATGGGACTCTATTCCACCTGCAGGTATGTAATTCTAAACAGGGGAAAATCATAAATATAATCAAATTTTCCTTGAAAATTTTTACAGCACTGGGATGTAGTCAAAGCCATTGAGGCTGTCACCTGCCACAGTTAAAATGAGTGCTTTCACTGTTCTCACCTTACTTATCTTTCCTAGAGGACTGAGGCCATGCATTGCTTTTCATAAAATTCAGTGTACTTTCGCTGAAAATAATACAGACTGACAGGTTTTAAAGCAGAATAACTTGTGACTTTCATTACAGGGCCTTTCTTTCCTTCTTTCTTTCTTTTTGGAACCAGCTATTGCCCATCTGTAACATTTTAGCGGCACAGGTTAAGGACAGAGGTGGGAACTGTAAATATGTTCACGCGCAAGCAAGGGAATCTAGAAGAAAAATAGTGCAAGCTGTTTTGCACTTTCTTTGTTATGATAAAGCAGCTACCAAAACAGCTTAAACAATCAGACAGCTCCTGTGTATTTTCAACTCCAGAATAAATAAACCATCTATAAGTACCACTTAACACTGTCACCAAAATTAAAGGATTAAAGGATTAAAGGTAACATTCTGTACTTAAAGAGTATTAGAAATATGCCAAAATGATATTTGGATTTCTAAATACTAAATAAGGATACCTAAGAGTACTAAGTAAGATTAACAGAATTCCCACCAAAGCTACACTAGGATAAAAGAGAAGGACTTGGGGGTACTGGTGGACGAAAAGCTGGACGTGAGCCGACAATGTGCACTCACAGATCAGAAAGCCAACTGTGTCCTGGGCTGCATCAAAAGAAGCATGGCCAGCAGATCCAGGGAGGTGGCTCTGCCCCTCTACTCTGCTCTGGTGAGATCCCACCTGGAGTACTGCGTCCAGCTCTGGGGACCTCAGCACAGCAAAGACACGGTCCTGTTGGAGCAGGTCCAGAGGAGCCCATGAAAATGATCAGGGGGACGGCACGCCTCTCCTATGAAGAAAGGCTGAGAGAGTTGGGGTTGTTCAGCCTGAAGAAGAGAAGGCTCTGGGGAGACGTTATTGCAGTCTTTCAATACTTAAAGGGGGCTTGAAAGAAAGATGGAGAGAGACTTTTTACCACAGCTTGTAGTGACTGGACGAGGAGTAACAGTTTTAAACTGAAAGAGGGTAGGTTTAAATTAGATATAAGGAAGAAATATTTTATGATGAGGGTGAGACACTGGGACAAGTTGCCCAGAGAAGTTGTAGATGCCCCATCCCTGGAAGTGTTCAAGGTCAAGTTGGATGGGGCTTTGGGAGCAACCTGACCTAGTGAAAGATGTCCCTGCCCATGGCAGGAGGGTTGGACCTAGATGATCTTTGAAGGTCCTTTCCAACCCAACCCAACCCATTCTGTTATTCTGATAAAAATGGGAGCATACACTCAAGGAAAAAAAATAGAATGATAGGATGCTGCAACTATCTCTATAGTAGGCATTTTCCACAAGAATTCAGGGTTAAAGTTTTGCTAAAAAGTATTTAAAGAGCTAAGAATGAAAATGCAGGTCTGAATATCTTGAGCCACTTTCTTCAGTCCTATAGTGATACATTGAAAGAACAAGGGAAAAAAAATTAGTCGTTGAGAAGCTATTTGACTTGTGGTCCCAAGCACTGAAAATCTTTAATCACAGTAATTTCTGTATTTTATTAATGCAAAGGAGAACGCTGTTCAGACGTACTACACTTACTTGATGTACGTGTAACTACATGCAGCTGTTGCAGAGAAATTTAGAGAAACCAGTCTGCATTTGGCACTCTGCAAAGAAATCAAGAGAAGAGATACGAATCATAGGGAGAAAGACAACTTTTAAAGCACTTTGCATCTAATGAATCAATTCAATAAACAAGCATTAAAACCAGATGTCTGAGAACACTCCTGTGTATAACAAGGTTTAGCTTTGTATGAATTACCTCTTAAACTATGTATAAAAATGGGTGTGTTATGCAAGAAAACTATCTCAAATTACACTCATGATCAAATATTACCAGTTACTGAAAACTCTTCATCTAAATGATTGCAAAATCAAGTACTTCTATTTGGCAATGTGGAAGGAAGTTTTATCCAAATAGAAAAGTCTGAACTCTTCCACTCATGTTGAGCAAAAGGAGCTTAAAATTTCACAGTGGATGCTTTCCTCCACCAGACTCTTTTCAGCTTGGTTTAGATTGTTCAAAACAGACAACACTTCAATATCTGTAAACATATGTACCCTGGATCATACAACCAGCTCTACAGTCACCAGCAATAATTCACTTACACGCCTCTACTGTCAAGAAAAAATTCTATATAGTCGAAGAGGAACTCATTTTCCTTTTGCGACGACTATTTCTTACTAGGTCATCTCGGGCTGCTTTCATCTTACACTATTCAAATATCTCTGGGGGTTTTCTGGAGAAGAGCAGCACAGGAAAGAGAAACTTAGTACAAGTCCTGCATGGAAGGATCACACAAACAAGAGGAACTGCAAAACTTGCTAGTCAGAGTAAACATTTGTATGTATATATGTACATGTATAGTGCCAGAGATATTACAAGAATAGATGGGTGTAAAATTAATTAGTTTACTTCCTTTAGAGCACTGAAAAAAACCAGGGTACTAAGGGAGCAGGCAAATTATTGCCTGAAGTCTTTCCACAGTTTTTGAATTTCATAATTTTATTTCACTAGCTTAATTTAGAATAACTTTGTTAGTTTATCTTCCCATTTTCTCTCAGTTGTTAAGCTGGGCAGCCAAAATATCATTGCTCTACCTTTTTTCCTAAACTACACAGATTTGTGAACAGCCCCAGGATTCCCATTTTAGGTATCAGAACTACTCTGTCAATGCCTGTTTATAGCTAAAAATTAAACTATGCATAAATACCACACCTTGAAGTAATTTTAAAAGAAAAGAAACAGAGGTTATGTTTTTGAAGCACATGACCGACTTTTATTCCCTCAAAACAATCTTGCATTGAAAGTTGCATTTCAAGATTCAGATCCAAAATAGGAGTAGTTTTGCTATAAGCTGCCTCACATTAAGTATTACAGAATAACTGCTGCATAATAATCATGTTCGTACAGACAGCTATTTCCTATTTCAATTATTACTGTATTCAGACGAAGTTTTCAGATAGGAGCATAACTTTTGGGACACGATCGCCTGGCGCTGTGCTCTGCCACGGCCTCGGCGCACGTCAACAGTCCCAGAAGTAACAGGAGTTGTGTGAGCCCGTCGCGCTCAGACGTACCCCACTGTCCTCTCTAATCACTCACCATACGTCTCTATCATCTTCCACACGGGTATATTCAACAACACATCTCCTAAAACTGTCATCAAACAAAACGGATGCTCCAGCTCTCAAATCAACTACACATAGATACAACTTTTGTATGGCAAGTTTTGAGACCTAGTTACTCTACCACCATGCTATTTGGACAGACATAGCAACGGATCTACCCGCCAGGGAAATACCATCAAATTGTTGTTTGCGAGTTATTTATTCCTCAGGCACATACATTTAGGTGATCCGGTCTTCAGCTGCTTGTAAAAGACCGTGATGCCAAGCTAAGGTGACCAGCACTGCTGACTTGAACAAGTGGTCAAAAATGTTCCGTGGCCACACGTGGAGAAGAGAGGGGATAATGTCACAATGTGCTTTTTAACTGAAAATTCTAGCAGGATCCAACAGGTCTTTGTGTGTTTAATTTTGGAGAAAGTTATTATTTTCCTAGTACTTTCTTCCAATAAAAGGGGTTGAGAGTGTGATGGGGGTTGTCCAGAGTACAGGATTTCCCCAGCTCTGACTATGAAGGGCTTCTGCTAGCAGGACGCATAGCTTTCAACAAGCAGCACTTGCTCCATAGCTTGAAAATCATAATGACAATACGGTCTTGTTTAAGGTATAAACAAGCTTAAGGCATGTTATTTTCAGGGTTATACTGCAGCAACACTAAGCACCTGAACAAATTGCCTCCAAATTAGTCAGGCACAGTAGCATTGCCCTTGAGGGAACTTCAGCTGAATTTACCTCAGCAGAGGAAATTAAGCAATGGTCACTGCTCTTCATGCCGTCTGTGTAGCATCAACTGACAAAATGTCTATTCCCCTCAATTGTGCAGCATAACTTCAGAAGATTTGTACTTGGTCACCAGCCTGAATACAGGAGACACAAATACCCCTGTCTGATCCCGGAGCATTGCTGAAGGCAGATGGTTAGTTCGGGTAGATAACCACAGTCTCATGACACGTGTGAGGACTTTGCAAGGCACTTTAGGTGATGTGCCTGCCCCCCTGCAGGCCACCCCCAGAAGATGTGGGCTGCCCACAACAGTCGCAGCACATTAGGTGCTTCTGCGCCATGCACCCCTGTGGTCCAAGGCACCACGCTGGCTATCGACCCTCGCAAAGAGCCGCGCCCCAGTTGTGAGCCTCAGTTAATGGTACAGATAGGGTCTGCCAGCTTTTCTTGATGCGTGTGCTCTAAAGCCAACAAGCCTTCAACATGTTTTTACCGTGGTGAAATTCCCTTAAGAGTTTTCAGCTCGTATCCACCCAAAACAGAAATAATAGCTAGAAAAGCTTTAGTTCACTGAGTTCTACCACTTTCTCATAGCAAGCCCCTTAGTTCACTGAGCACAGAAAAAAAAACTGCACTGCCAGATAGTTTCAGACTGTCACGCTGGGTATCTAAACCACTCCTCTGGTACCACGAAGAGGCTTTGAAAAAGACCTCTCTTCTGCCTGGCACTGTTATCAAATGTTTTTGATTAGCTTTAGGTTACTTTATTATGGTGTTATTCAGCTCTTCATATTAAGGAAAAAAAAACCCAAACAACTTAAACTTACATGAAGTTTTTATTTTCAGTTTTTTATTTTTGGTCTCAGGAAGTTCATTTAAGCTCCTCGTGACTGTTCCTTATCCCTATCCCAGTATTTGATCAAGTTCTGAATTTACTCCTCCTAGCTAATTATTTAATTATTGCTTTGCCTATCTGCTAATTACCATTCTTCTCCATCAATGTATTTATTGCCATCAAGACACAGAACACCAACTTTCAGATTTGTGCTGTAACTATTCACTTTTTAAACAATGTGGTTGTAGGGCAAATAAAGGTGAAATCGGTCATAACTGCATTTTTAGCTGTGGAGTCCTGCGCTACTTTTCTCACATACAGTTGTCAAAGTAATAGATTGTTAAATGGTGCCTGCTGCGTTTAAGCTTGGCTAGTACAGAGGTGTGCTTTCCTATAATTTTAAAACTAAATTTCTAAGTCCACTGTAACGATACACGCTCCTTCCCCAAACTCGGGTCACCTACACACAACCTCTTGTGCTTGAGCAGAAAAGAGGGTTGGTTTTGTGACATGGTTTCCTGTGTACATAACAGCAGCACATACTGTGGTTTTAGGCCAGGTTTTATAGGTCTCAAATGCTGACTCCCCATCAGTTGGACCAAAACACTCTGAAAATGTTTTCAACACACCGTTTTTTACGATCACTGAAACTAAATACCTGGCTTGATACGTAGAACTGGGTACTTCTTATAAAGCAGGATCTTTATGCAAATATGGGGTTTATTTTTTTAAAGGTCTTAAATTTTTAAGCAAGTGATTAGAAAATGAGTATGCTGAAATACTGAGAAACTTCTAAAAAACTACAGGTAACAAAAAACAACTTACACAAAGTTGGAAAACACAGGGAAACGTCCAGTGTGTAGGGATGCCAGATGAGATGGACAGCACTGCACAAACTGCAGTTAATAGTAAGGCCCATGTCCTGTGCTCTTCATCTTCTGATGTCACCTAGAACTGCTTTCAACAGATGAATCTTTTTGTAATAATCCAGACTTCCAGTACTTTCTCCCATCCAGCCTAATAACTGAAGCGGAAGAAATGTATAAACTGCCAATCATCTGGCAGTTGAACACCTTACAGGAATAAATAAATAAAAATGTACACAGTATTTCATTGCCTATCACTGATTTCACATTCAGTATTCCTCCTCATCTACTGCCCAGCTATCCTCCTGGTATTAACAGCAAAGTTCGCATTTCAAGTGGCTATCCACCTGCATATTCAAAACCACTTCTACAGCAAATACGGCTAGCAAATCTGCACAAAAGCATTCGGTCGCAATCAGCATACTTTCTGCATCATTGACCAGTGTGGTGTTTTGCAGATCAGTACAACGCAAATTCATAGCTTGGATTACAGAGATTTCTCTACAATTCAAAGGTTAATCACATTTCTACTATTAATCAAAGCTACATGTAACTTTTAATAAGTTTTCAAAAGCTCCGAGCAAAAATGGATTTGCAGATTTCTTTTTCTTTAACATGAGGCCAATCTAATACACCGAAGTACTACAACAAACATTTTAATGGATAACAAATTAAGCGGATGTGCCTGGAAATAATGAATTGAATTAACATAAAGTAGTAGATAAGACTTTAATATGAAATTAATGGAAACACAGAAGTATCATATAAACCCTTTCTAGAGTGACATCTTCAAACAAGAAACAATTCCACCTATCAATATGTTGTCAACTACTGGGGAAAAAAAAGGACTGGCAACTGAAAAAAAAAAAAAGTACCAAGATTCCCATTACACTGTTTATACTAAGAGATCTGTGTTATCTTATTTCATTATTACATCAGACAGGAGGCTAAAGCATTCTGTCATTTATCCACATTATTATTAACATTAAATACGACTCAGTGATACAAGAAAACTGTAGTCAAACAGAGAAAAAACCATTAGCTTCCCTCAGCATGTTTAAATTATTCTGAAACTGCTGGAAACCACAGGAAGATGTTCAGAAAAACTCTGCTACACTCATCCTTACTTGAGTTGAGACTGGAGGTATCCCTACAAATGAACCTCATGTATTTTATAGAATTGCTTTTATTAACCTATAAGAAGTTGGGGGGGGGGAATATGAAATATTAAACCTGTTATCCCACCAATGCAAAATCTGTCCTTTAGCTCTCTGCAAGAGTGTCAGTTTGCATCACAAGGTTAATATTAAAATAAAACAACACAGCTTCTCGATTATGTTACACAAAAACACAGTGATGATTTTTGTTACATAAAAATTTCAGGAACAGCACAGATACAAAAAGTCCTTGAGCTGTATTATTCCATACTTCACTGTAATAATAGCTGTAACTAAACAGCTAAAGATAAAGGTTATCAACTGCTTTCTTCTAACTTGACTTGCAAAGTTTTGGACAGCTAAGCAAACTTCAAGGCTCCTAAAATAAGCTCAGCTTTGTCTCTCTTGCTCTACCCTCTATTTACATTCTTCTTTTCTTCCCTGCATCATATGCAAAAGGCTTCTACTTTTTAATCTCATAAAAAGCATAATTAAGTTCCACATGCCACTAAATCCCTGCTAGCTGTTTACAAAATCATTCCGATCATGCCAAAAAGATAACACAGCTAGAAGTGCTAGCAATACCATAAATAAGACCAAGTCTAGACTACTTGAGAGACAGGTTTTATGACTGGAATCCCGAACACTACAAGTTGGAGGCCCAACACTAGCAAATTATTTTCCTTAATATAAACTCAACAATTAAAATATATCAAGGACATAAAGCTCTAAGTAGGTTGGCAAGTTATCCTCAGAAGGGGAATTTTTTTTTTTTTTAAATAAAACAGTTCTGCAGTTAGTAGTCATAAAGACAGTACTATACACAGCAGCATTAGATAAAATCTTAGTATCAACATTTATTGAGTATAAAACATGAAGATGAGCTGGAATTTAAATAAAAAAATTTTGCTGAACAATTTTTGTGGATTTTTGTTTCACCTTGTAAAGAAACATGAAATACAAAATTCAGCTGAAGTGCAGCTGATAAAATGCAGAGTTTCTGTTCCTAATTGAGGAGGAGGGATGTTGGATGAGCTGAAGGTGGACAAAGGCTCCTCCATGGGAGTTGAAAATTACTTTAATACACTAAAGAAAATAGGCTAAGCAAACATACAAAACAAAGACTCTTCTACCAAAAAGTGGAAGGATATAATAAGTAAACACATATCTAATTACGAATACTCTAAATTGGGTCAACAATCAGGGCTTAATTACAGGCTACTTAACTAGATTTACCTTATCTAGGTTTTTTATGCGTGCACATACTCACCACTCAGAGAATACCATTTGCAGCAGGTGAGTCAGAAAGTCACAGGTGCCTTGCAGTACCAACTCATGTTTCTCTACAACATTCTGAAACCACGCTATCTAAATAATCCAAAAATCTACAAAATGTTTCGGGAAAGATGGAGGTATGTTTTAGCTACATATTTCATATTAGTTAACCACAATATACCAGAGGGAGCTCTAAAACCTAACTGCTTCACACAGAACTGTGATGCTTTACTGATAGTAATTAACATAGCAGCAACCTCCTCTTTGCTCCTCAAAGCAAAGCAGCACCAAAACCCCTTCATAACTATTTGTATAAAAGTAACACTAGAATGCTTTCAGTAAGTCAAGAGGCAGTTATTTACTTCGGACATTGTAACAAAAAAAAGTTGAATCATATTTTAGGAGTATTTCACTATTTATGTCCAGTAACACCAATGACTTGGTTATGTCTCAGATTTCCGCAGAACTGGCAAAAGCAGAAAGTTAAGGTTTCGTTTCTTTTAGGACTGAGTGACAGCAGTGATATATTTACGCCTTGAGGGCTAGTTAGCACACCCACCCAACAGACTTCTGACAGAGAACGCTCCTCATCACCTGAAACCTATTTTTAATACCTTTTTTCCAGGATTTCCAGATTAACTTCCAGAACTTCAGCTGTACTTGTAGGCAAAATAAGTTCTTCAGGCAAGTATAATATTCTGCAGTAATGCCAACATACTTTTGATAGCTCAGTACTATCCATCAAACCGGAAGTGGCCAACATTGCTATATGGGAATTGGGTCCAAAACAACTTACTTCAGCTAGAAACTAAATGGAAATTCATCTTCATGGAGAATCAGAGTGGTTACAGACATCGTGTTTCCCAATCAATCATTGAAATGCGGTAGCATTTTGTTTGATAAACTCCACTTTAGCATGTCTTTGAATAAAATTATTATCTCCTCCTTAAACATTTTTTTTCCCTAACAGATGAAAGATTTTCTTTGCCTTCCTGGATCACTTATTACTTTATTACTTAAAATACCATTCAAGACAGCCAATTTTATGACATTAACTGTGTGTTGTATGTATGCTGGAGAGGATAGAAGGCTTGAAATCAGTTACTGGTAACTAGATGTTTTTCATTTCCTTCACATATTAGGTATTCAACCTCAAAGCTCAAGAGACAAACACGTTTCATAACCACGTGCAGGTATGCCTGAATACCTAACAAGAAAAACCATACTGTCTCTATAAAAATATTTGATTAGCAGAAAGTTGGATTATAAATGTCAGATGAAGATACTAAAAGAAAGTAAGCACATAATATCTTTAACTATCAAACACCAGCCACTTTTGTTTAAAACAGTTTGCTTTGCTCTGCCATTTCCTGAATTGCTCTCAAGACAAGCTCCTTAGCAAGGGCACAGCACACAGACATGCTCCCATAAAGCTGCGATACTAAAGCAAAAATTAAACCATTCATTGAGGAAGGCTTAAGCACACCACACAATAAAAATTTTGCTGTTGATCCAGGTAATAAATATCAAATTCATATGCCAAACATCATTCCCACCAGTTCATTCTGAATTCTGGGGCTCCAGACACGGACACGAAAGGGGCCAGCTACTCTGCTGCGGATGTAGAGAGCCTAGCCCATTGCTCACACACACCTCCTCCAGATGATCTAACAACTATCACTCATGGTCAGCCATGTATTCAAATAACGACCATTAGCAATGACTGCATCCAGCCCGATTTCTGTAGGACAACACTACGGTATTCTTCACTGCATTATTCCATAAATTGGAAGAAAATGCTGGGTTTTAACCTGTCTAGTTTTGTGGATCCTGTAATATAAATTGAACTTCAAAACTAGATGTTTAAAAATACCCAACCCTACTTCTGGAAGAAAAAGCCAGGCATACTTAACACTAAAATTCCCTACTGGGAGATATGCTTTTATGTTAATGAGAAAGCATTGAAGAAATGCAGATTTTGGTACTGATCTCCTGGACTTAATCCTCAACAGACATCTTACTAACTTACCAATGCCAATTAATGGTTTTATCATCTAAAAAGCATGTAATGCCCCTGAAAGTCCCTGTAAGGTTTGCTCCAGAGCCGAGACACTCACTTTTCACCATTTGGGTTTCTACAGAATTGAAATTAAGGAATAGCTTTAACTCGCATCATTTAAAGGGTATGTATTTTGTTTGGTACTACATCTCACAGACCTGCCTTACTAAATTCAAGGCTGCTGCAGAGGTCCCACCACAGTGAAGTAAAGAAAAAGAAAGAAGTGATGTTTTGGCTCCAAGCAATGGTGTCAATGATCAGTTCAGAAAACAGCACTTGAAGCACATGATTATCAGTTTCTAATTTAAATCGTGTATTCTGTATTCTTCCCCTTCTTTGAGACTCGTCAGAGATGCAAACGAAACAGGCATGTGCTACTGCTCTGTAAAATTACATACCTCTGTCTCAGGGCACAAAGCTCACGCTTCTCAGTGGGGGTCAGGTCAGTCTATCTTCAAGTTAAAAAAGGAAATTCTGGTTTGAGCAAAACATTACTTGAGAAAGAGAATGTAAAAATGCCAAGTGAAACTTCTTGCTCGCTTGCTTAGCTGACAAAATGACATCTTAACTTCTACTTGACCACACAAAACATTTATTCTGGGTCTTATGATCTGAAGAGCCTGGAGGCATAAGGGAAAAAAAACCCCATAACTAATTTCAAGCCATGCTCCTTTTCTTTGATTATGAAGCCAGTCTCAAATAAAGAGGACTAGATTTTCCGCTACATCACAGCTGAAAAATGTTGCAAACATTTCTACTACAGATCAAATAGATAACATGGCTGCTTATGCTTGTAAGCATATAGACACAAAAATCCCCCAAACCAACCCTAAAAACTCCCTAAGTTACTTTGCCATTAAATCATCAGCTCCTGGAGCACCACACTCCATGTATCAATACTCCAAACAACAGACATGAGTACTAGAATTTGTTAAATTGAGATACATATCACTGGAATATGTCTTGTTCAAGATATATTGTATACAAGGTATACTTTCCCTGTGAGAAAATTTTTCCTATGTACTTAATTTTCAGTTAAATTTTGATGTGTTCATCAGATCAATCTGATCCACAAAACCTAACTTAAACAAAGCATAAGAAAATTGTCAGTGGGGGAAGATGAAAGTAGTTTGAATGATCTACCTAAAGGTGGGAAAAGAAAAGAAATGGCAAGAAATGTACCTACAAAGGATGAAGGAAAAAAAAAAAAAAGAAAGGAAGCAAAGTACAGTGCAACTGCCTTGTATTATGTCTCAGCGATGTAAGAAGCTATAAACCAAATTTACCCAGACAGTAGTCAAAGCTGCTAGAAGATAATCAATACAGTAAAAACTATGGAAAACATACTACATTTATATCAAGCAGGTAATTTAAGTGGATATATCCAACGTTAAGATCATGACAAATATCACTTGGTAACTTTTTTTTTCCTTTTTCTCTTTTTACCGTTCGTGTATAAGAATTAATTAAAAAAAAAAAATCAAAGGGAAATTCTAGGTCAAAACCTCTATATAGAGGTAAACTCAAGAGTGAACATCTGCAACCTGGAAGAAAATTCATCATAAAAAAGTAACTTCTCTCGAACCAGCTACTGTTTACATACCATACTTTGTCATTCAGTACATTTGTTATTTGTATGAAAATAATCTGTAGGGAAGCATTATCTGCTTTAAGGATTATTACGCATTTTACCATCCATCACCTGGAGGACTTATTTGGACGTACTGAAATAAGAAGTTGACCAAGGTTAGCATTTCTCAACCATTTGATTATTTCCTCAGCCATTTGAAGCAGCAGTTATTATTCTTTACCTAGCAGCAAGTATTTAAAGAAAACTCAAAATAGGCATATTAAGCCACAAAGTACACTGAAATCTAGGTCTAGTCAGATTAGGCTAGTTACTATTTCACGGAAATGTGCAGCTTCCTGTTGTCAGGGCAAACAGCGAGCGACTTCCATTTCAAGCCTTAGTGTTTTGTGCTCCTGCAATGATCTGCGCCATAATATTCCATGTGAAATTTGCTTCCAGGTTAAATGAAAATAAGTATGTAAATGTACTAGAACATTTTAGTTCCTCTTCCTGCGTCTCAGCATGTTCCAAGTTCACCAAATTTTGTCTTCCAAATAAAGGTCTTGGACCTCCTTCCACTGCAAAACTCTTCCTCTCTGGATTTTTTTTCCTACCAATTCCTGTTCAGAGTCTCAGGAAACTTTTATGCCATTTATTTGACAGACAGCAGATGATTCCCACCTCTTAAGAAAAAAGACTTTGGGGATGAAGCAGTGAGGAACATCCAAACACCTCCTCCTAATACTTGAGTAGCTCATTCCCTTGAGGATGTTTTTTTCTCCTCCTCATTATAATTTTTTAAATGAGGCAAATGTAAAAATCTTAAAACTTTGAGGTCTGCAAACACATGATATTACATTTTCGCACTATTAATATATGGCAACAACGCAAGTAGCATGATGAGGAAGGGAATGCATTCAGCCCAGTTTCAAGTTATAATACCTCAGACTTGCACTGTCTCCAAAGTTTACCAAAATGCTCATTAATCTCTGCAAGGTAGAAATAATAATCAGAAACTTCCACCACAAAGAAATAGAGATTCCCACCAAAAGCCATTAGACGGAAGAGTTACACAGGGTCGATGGCTTTTCCTATGTTTTTAAACAACATCCATCTAATCTAACGTGCTTCCCACCACAGGAACAGGAACAGCGTGCAGGATCAGGACTCTCGGCGTGATGCCTTTACAGATACTGCGCAGCCTGACCTGTGCTGCCCCCCAATACAGACTGCCTTGGGCCTGCCAATAAAGAACGGTAACTCTGGATCTCACAGTGATGCCCGCAAGCGGTTAGGTTCAGACCAGGGACGCTTTTCAGACCAGACCTGTGGTCTGTGCCAACCGAAAGGCTAGTCTACTGTGGCAAGGGCTGCAAGCGCCCGCCTCTGCTATCAGTGTTCTTTCAATTTCCTATTTCGAGCTGACAAGAGATAAGCAGAGCTGGCAGCAGCCAGTCCAGCCAGCAAGTGCAACCAACAGCTCCTCACCTGGCACGTCCGACTGCTCGGAGAAGTTTTGACAGGGCAGTTTGTAAAGCGAGTAGTTTCACTAGTCAGTTACATGAAATAATTTGCAAAGGAGCATAACTGAAACAAGACACGTGCAGAGAGAAACACTATTTGGACTGCATTTGGCTTTACCAGTGTGTGTGTGTGGTCAAGTAAGACTGCGAACATGCACATCTAGAGACATGCAGACCTCCAGCATGGGCAGTCTGACCATCCAGGTTTCTAAAAAGGAAAAGTCCACACTGAACCGTGATCTCTTTTATTTAATTAGCGGTATGTAAATAAGACACGAACTAATTTTACTGGCAAAATTTTTGCTGATAGTATTTCAAAATCAAACTCACATATCTCAGAAAAGTTTGTCTTTTACCAGCACCATGCAGAATTCAGCTGCGTTACCACACTCGCCACCTCTGCCTCAAGAGCTACAGCTTTGTTTCGTGCGTGCTCGAGCACACCCTGAGGAGGGCGAGGGCTCACTCCGGGCCACAGCAGAAATATTTCTGAAAAAAGCAGAAAACTGCCCCGCTGCCCGGGAAGAGCGACAGAGGGAAGACAGGCAGTCCGCCTTCCCCGAACAGAAACCCATGTTCAGCTTTCACCCAAATACGTTTCTGCGTAACGAAACTCTCAACTTTTTTCGGGAGCCCCGCCGAGAGCCGCCGGGGCAGGAGGCGGCAGCGACGCGCCCCAGACCCGCTGGGGCTTCCCGAGTTCCGCCCCGGCCACCTCATTTCGCCCCCCTTGATGAAGCCGGAGTAACTCCGCGGCGGCCCTGGAAGCCCAGCTCTGCTTC
>NW_009203655.1:90414-118563 GCF_000690835.1 Fulmarus glacialis | reverse complement strand
TCCCCCCGCTCCTGTCCCACCTGCCCCGGAGCCCCCTGCGCCCAGAAAAGTCCCTTGATCCCAAGATCTGGCAGGAGCGATAGCCCAGGGAAGGCGTCCCGGGGTGCCAGGGCTGACGAGGCACCGCAGCAGAATCAATTTTCAGGCCATTTCAGGGTTAATAAGGTTTTCTCTATTGCCAGGGTTACAGGAATTGAACTATCTCCACAATTTATTTTAATTATAACTAAATAATACGGCATTAGGGAGCAGCAAAGGAATCTTAAGGGGAAGGAAGAGGAAGGGAAGAAGCTGAAGTCGGGTCTTTCCCAAGACTTTGGGTCTGCGAGGTCCACTGACTCATCGGGAGAAAGGGCTGCGGCACGGACGCTGCGCACCGGCAGAGCTCGTGCGCACGGTGGTGAATCGCAGGTCAGCTCTCGCTAATTTGTCCGATGGGGAGCAAGGCTGAAAATATTTCTAAAACCATTTGCCTTTTCCTCTGGAGGGAGGTAAGAGTAAATATGAACTACTCTTTTAAAAGTTTGAGAAGCGTTTTGTTCCAAGAAGAAATATGTATATTTTTTTACAGTAAGAAGCTCACAGGAAACTTCAGGAGGCTTTTATAAGAGCTTGTAACCTCTTTGAAGCTGGAAACTTTTATATGTGTATAGCGCTTGCGTGACAAGGTCTTAACTGTGAATGGGATTCCTAGGTGGAGTTGCAATAAACTGATTAATAGTATCATTCATGGTATCATACCTCATTCATATGTTTGCTATAAGTAAAAAGGAGTACATCGGCAGGCGTATGGTAGTTGCGACTTTAAACATGAGACTCTTAGGGGAAAGTTACAGCTAACGCATGCACCGATGGGCAATGCAGGTAAAGCTACAAAAAACGCTCAAGAAAATAATTTTTGGAGCAAAAAGCAGCAAAAATGAGCCCACGAAGAGCTGCTGCTGGGCAAGTCTGTGGCGTTGAAAAAGCAAGATGGGTCATGTCACCCAGCTAGTCAAATCACGGACGGAAAATAAGAAAGAGACGTGTCTGTCCAAGGGATGGGTCAGGGATTGATCCCTATTTATTCAGAAACAAGCACTCACAAGCAGGGTTTGGGTTTTTTGATCCAGAGGCAGCGAGGACTGATTTTTGTCACTGAACGCTTGTGGGACAAACCACTGAAAGGCCACAGGGGTGCAAAAGGGAATGCAAAATAGTGGTCAAAGGAGAAGTAAATGTCCTGGCCGTGGGCTGCAGCAGCTCAGGGTGCATTCGGAGCCTCAAGAGAAGAGACAAATAATAGGTCAGTATTTCCTATAAGGATGATTGTTTCATTTGAAAGCAAATAACGGGTCAATATTTCTGCTTATTTCATTCGAGGAATAAGTTCTTAAACAGCTACCAAGTGGCTGAAGCATGGACAAATGTGTGGGGCGATAAAATATGACCCAGTGTTTCACTGTACCACCATCCCCGCGATTAGCTAAAACGAGACATTTAGTTCATACGAAGAAAATATTAGTCCTCGGGAACAGGCAGCGTGGCTAACGTAGCGATCGCTTGGGCTGCGTCCCTGCCCAGGCTGAAACGCTCCCTGGCAAACGCCGCTCCTATTTTTAATCGCCGCGCTATGAAAAGCCCCGTTTCGCAGTACCTGAATTTGTGCTTTACAGGCAGAGACCTGGGAGCACGTTTATCACGCGGCTGTCATCGCTTTTGAGGAAATGGGCCCAGGGCGCTTCGGATGTTGTCCTAAAGCCACCCAACACGGCGTTGGGCATGGCATGGCCTTTTGCGCTTGGAGAGCGTGCTGCTTCGTGGCGCAGGCGATGCTGCAAAGAGCAAACCGACAGAGACGGACCCGAGGTGATTTTTGCCCAGGGATAAATGATACCCCGAATTTTCATTTATTAAACCCCAGGGTTGCAGTCCGTCTTGCTAACATTGTTTCACAGGGAGATGTTTACCCTCCTGAAAAGCTAAAATGTTTTCTCCACTTGCAACATAAAAGCCCAGAAGTGAGTATTGTCACTGGAGATAATGTTACAGCCTTAGCAAGATGACACTTAAAAACTTCGTCAGCCTCCAAGAATTTCGGAAATAGCGATGAACGAAGGTAGCAAGTGTTAAGAGCAGGCAGTGCTTGCAAGAAGTGCCCTTACAAGTGGCGTTTTCAAGAGCTTTTTTCTGTTTCCAGTTATCATTAGAGCTGCACAGCTCAGACCATTTTTAAATAATTATACTTAACAGATAAAAAACCCTCCCACGCTAAAATAAATTTTAGCTACGATGGTTTTATGCTTGCAGCCTCGTATGACACTCAATCTTTCTCATGTGACTGTTGTAACAAGTCAAATCATGTATTTTGATACCCCGCACGTGATGAAGATACTTGGGTCACTTAAGCCTGTACAAAACTGCAGTGCTCGCATGTCATTTATCTTAAAATCCTATTGTAGCTCTCGTGAAATGTAATTTCTTCAGTGAATGGAAATTTATACTGACAGAGGCATTATAAAACATGGAAAATACTGGGGGAACGGGACCCAATGTTTCCTTTATCTCTTCATGTATTCACTAACGGGGATTTATTTTTCAGCTCGGCGTTGGTTCGTTGCAGGTTACGGAGCTCTGATGCAATTAAAGGCACCCGTTTCCAGTCGTCTTAAGCAAAACTTGCATTACTTGCGACAGGTGAGAAATGTGTGCTGAGGCACCGAGACAGCAAACTGGTTCACAGGCTGCAGTTTCCATATCGGTTCCTAAAGCTGCTTGTAGGAAATCAGTCAGCCTAAAGAAACTCCTAGGATCCCAGCCTCTATCTTCCCATTTCAAAATGCATGGGTAAGAGAAAACAATTTATATTCATAACCTTGAGTAAATAAATTGTCACTTTAACTACACATTTTATTGTAATTAAGCGCTTCCCAGTAATAACCAACCCACACTATGAAGCGGTTTCTTAATATAATGGTAAGCTAAATTCTCGGTTGTGAGCAGAATTAGGAAGCTTTTAAAAGTACAGACCAGTTAATACAGCAGGGCGGTGTTGCACAGTTCTCAATGTGTGGAGAAAAGGTGGGTTTGCTAAGAACTTTATCCTTATTTTCAAGAAATGCCGTTGCTGTGTGGTCGGTATCTCACCTGCAGAATTTCCCAGTAGGATTTATACCCAATATTAGGCTAACTCTAAAGGGAGCAGAGCTGAGGCAGATTTAAACATTCCCTGGCTTTCTAAGGACTCGCTGCTGTCACCTCTCCATAATGCAGCTACAATTAACTTTGCTGGAATTTCTATATTTGAAGCAGCTTTAAATTAGAGCCTGAACTTCCAGACGTGTATGCAGATGGTCTTTGCTACTGTCTGTACGAGCCCTTGGTTTTCGCACTAAAAAAGCCCACCCACGTTGACAAATTTGCCCTTTGCGCTCTGGCTTCAGCGCGGCCGGTAAAAATAGCGAGTGATACGGCAGACAGAATGGGCCCTAAACTATATGAAGGTATTTTTTGATAGCTTTTCTTAGCTCCAGACTAAAGAGCAAGGCATCAGATGTTGGCAGATTAGGGGGGAATATACCAAGCAAAGGGATCTGTTACCGAGATGCCCATAAACCGTCAGTTTTGCCGTCTTCCAGAATTTGAACTTTTCCCTTGGTTTTCAGTTGTATTCTGATTAAAGTGTAAATACCAGCAACTGGCACGTGTCAGCCAGTGTCAGAGCCACACGCCAAAGCTTTGTTCAGGTTGGATCTTCAGCATCGCTTTACTCGTCTGTGAATTTTGTTAGGACTTCTGGGGCATAGCTCATTATTTTTACCGCTGTAACCAGCAGAGTTGTTGTATAATTGTTTCCCTTTAAATCCAGGAGAACTCGTCTGGCCTATTGGGCGGGGAACTTAATTGCAAGAAGGCTCCGGAGGACGGTCGGCGCTGGATGTACCGTTAGCATGTTACCCCTCCCCAACAAGGAGGATCCAGGCTCTGATGCATACTCCCCAGTCATGCCAGCTCGCCGGGAACCAAAGCACGTCTACGCTCGAGTTGGAGACTTCTGTGCTCAGACAAGGATGATTGTGGACATCATATGACTAATTCTGCAATGACGGTATATGCTTAATTGGTAAAGGACTGCATTTTCTATCTTTTTTTAACCCAGACATAGCGTCAAAGGTCTGCCTGATGTTTGAGGTTCCTTTCAGGTATTTTCTTCATTGAGATTCACTGTACTTAAGGTTACTGTGGCCGCCGGCTTTGTCTTATGCCCTTGAGCGCTACTACACTTTTTAGTGATGAGAAACCAGCATTCAAATTCCCCTGAAACGGCAGGCTCTCGCAGCTCGCAGAAGGACTTCCTTGAAGCTCAGGTACAAAAGCTTCGGCTGTTGCAAAAGCCGGTGGTCAGGAGTCAGGAAAAGCAGAGTATTTCTGTAAGCGGACTTTAGACATTCATTTTAATGTCCTGCTTTCGAGCTCTCTGCCTCAGTTTCCCTGTAAAACACAAATACAGCGTGGGTGATGCTTAGCTCATAAAAAAAAAAAGTATCTCTCTAACTTCCAAGAGTGCATGTTGCAGTGAGTTGAAGTCAATGCGTCTTAAATTCGGTGGTAGGAAGATGTTTCTACCAGCCGATGGTACTTAGCCATTCAGACAGATTACCGAGTGCCGTGGCAGCAAAATCCCTTCTGCTTGAAATGTTTAAGACTGCCTGGATGCCTGTCAGGGAAATGTGCTCCCAAATTGGTGGTACCAACACCGGAATCGCTTCTTGGTGACAATCCTGGTGACTGTGACAGCCTCCAGTAATGGGAATCTACTAATCACTTGCTCTGTGCCTGTGAAGCACTCTGTCCTCCTTCCATTAAAAGCTGAAGGTAAATAAATACAGGTTCCATCGTCACATCATTTTGCTTGCCTAGAGGTTATCTACAAAGCCTCTATGCGAGATGGACAAGCAGAAGGGCAAAAGAAAATCTTCCCATCCTCGGTGTAAGGCTGGCCGGGGTGCGACGCTGTGAGTTTGGGGCTCGGGAGCTGCCCAGTCGCCCTGGTCATTCCGCTTTGCTTTGCACAACAGCCGACGTCGGTGACACCGGCTGGGGGTGGCACGCGAAGGGCAAAGTGTTAAACCCCTCCCTGTGCTTGAAGTATGTTTGGACCAGGTTAGGTCAGCCTTAAGTGCTGCACTCTTTTGGGTGGCTGCCAGCAGATCCCACGGGGTTTTGCAACACCTAAAAAAGAGCCTGAGCCTGGGAATACACCAACCCTTGAATCTGCAGAGTGAGGACAGCCGCTTCAGTCACTGCCCTTAGACTGTTCCCTAATCCTATCCGTTTAAGTTACCATCCTCTGTAAAAGAAGATAGTAGATATTTACCCACATTGTCTTCAGCTGTTGATGTTTTACCCGAAAATACAGTGCAGGTGTTTTAAAGTGCATATGGTGGCTGCAGCAGCCTAGAGCCAAGGCCTGTCATCTCTCCAGCTCCCTCGCCTTCCTCCCTCCCCAGGTGTTGGGTTGGCAGAAGAACATCTTTCAAATTCCCATTTTTTGTTTTAAAAGCTAGACTCCTATTTTTTAAACTGGTTGCAATTAAGCTTTAACAACAGGAAGGTTCATACGGAGGTGCTATGTCTCTCTTTGAAATGGTTCTGCCTAAGAAAAGCATCTGCATCCTTCCTGCGGCCAGCTGGACCCCGCTGGAGGGGTCTTTCACTACTCTTACCTGTGGCCTTGTGCCTCCCAACACACGCTCAAGGCATATATGGAAGGACCAATAAAATATGTCCTGGAGTGTTTGGTGTATTTTTAGAGTTTGTCCCAGATTATTGGCCTTTGTCCCAGATTTCAGTGGTTAGGGTATAAGAATGCCCGGTGGGGCTGAGTGCTTCCTGCATTGCTTTCAGGAAGGCTTTAATCAGGAAAAATACCCTCTCAAAGAAGGCAAATAATTAAGTTTTTGTGGCAAATACTCTACTGCCATTAGCAGGAGGTGATAAACACTCAAGACCACAGTATAAATAGAGCAAGGCAGATGCACTAAGCTTTAAAGTGCAACATTATTGTGTTACATGGTATTGAGTAATGAATTGGGCATCACTAGCAAGGTAGTTTTCCTTTTGTCTTTATTGGGACCAGAGGTTGTTTTTACACCATAAAGTGTCTGTCTCTGCTGCTCATCATGGGGGAATGCTGATACAAATTGCCTGAAGAAACTTGCTGGCAGCTGGCAATGTGCAAGCGGGGAGCTAATGTTGGAAGGGATCTTCAGGTGTCATCCAGTCCATCCTCCTCCCTTTGGCAGTGTTTATTAGACCTGTGTCATGCCTGGGAAATGCTCATCCGACCTCTTCCTGCGGTGCTGGGCACTGCATGGTGCTCCAAGCTCCCAGGGCTTCGCAAGCTTTGCCTGCAGAACATTTTGCCTTCTGCATAACCTCAACCTTCCCTTCTGCAGTTTGGTCCTTACTGAGCACATGGGGGATGGATTGCTCCTTTTCTCTCTGCTCCAGCCTTTAGACATTGCAAGATTGTCTCTCTTCAGTCTACCAAAACCAAAACAGGCCAATTCATTTGTCCCTTCCTCGTATTTCTGCGTCATGACCCTTGTTCCATCCCTTGGGCTGCTTAGCCGTATCTCAAGGGCTGAATTCCCTTAGAATCATAGAATAGTTTGGGTTGGAAGGGACCTTTAAAGGCCATCTAGTCCAATCCCCCTGCTGTGGGCAGGGACATCTTCAACTAGATCAGGTTGCTCAGAGCCCCTCCAACCTGGCCTTGAATGTTGCCAGGGATGGGGCATCTACCACCTCTCTGGGCAACCTGCTCCAGTGTTTCACCACCCTCATCATAAAAAAATTTCTTCCTTATATCTAGTCTTAATCTCCTCTCTTTTACTTTAAACCCGTTCCCCCTTGTCCTGTCACAACAGGCCCTTGGGCCTCACGACATTCGCCGAGGCCACCGTGTCTGATATAGTCCTAGACTCCCCATGGCACCATCTCTGGCATGCGCTCCTTGGCTCTAGGGGGACTTCTCTTGGTTCAGCCCTCCCAGTTACACTGCAGGTCTTTGGGGTGCTGAAGGGCTCCCTTATGGGCTCATCCAGGCAATTTCTGGATTTCATGGGCTTCCACCTTGGTCTTACCTCTTTACCCTCCCATCAACTGCTTCTTGCCCAGCTGCCCTAATGCCCTTTCTCAGACTATTTCTTTAGCTTCATAGCATAGGCCATACCACATGTCATAAAAAGTACGAAGTATGAAAACTATTCTGTTAAGAATCCAACCACAGGTCCATCAATTTTATAGAGAGACGGGAGTGACACATTACCAATACAGATGCAGGTGAAGTCCTGCTGCACTTGGTCATGCCTGTGAGAAGAACCTGCTTTCCTTCCCAGCACTCCCTGGCGTTCAACTCTTGGACATTTTGGCATATTATCAGTGATAAATGTATTCACAAGTGAGTGAGCCAGCCCTGCAGGCTGTGATGCCAGGGTATTGTGGGTTCCTGGCATGGGCAGTGCCTTTCCATGGATTTCAGAAAAACGAGACAGAAATCTTTTTTGTAGCCAGCCTCAAGTTTTCATCTCTTTGTAGGTGTCTTTGTGTCCCCTAAATTGGGGTTAGGTCCTTTGGAAAGAAGGCTGCACTTCACGTCTTGACTTTCCTGGCCCCGTATCCACTCAGACTCTCTTACTCCCAAAGGCCACTGATCTTGTCCTTTATTTTGCCACCAAATGCCACTCATTTGTGTTAAGAAGCAGGAACTGGTAGCGGAGAAATTATCAATAATCCAGCAAGCAACCGAGATCTGTTTCCCATTTTTTGTGGCCTGTCCATGCTGTGGGATAGTGCACAGAGCCTTAATTATTCACCTGCAATAGTTTAAATGGTTGCAAGTGGATGCTAACACCAGATTTGAAAAGAATTCAATAATAATGGAGGGAGAAGAAAGATTTTTTAAAAAAACAAGCGTGGCATGGGACAAGGATGAGAAGGGTGAAGGACATATGGCAGAGGTAATGGTTGGGGGTATTCCAGTGGCCTGGGTTCCAGCTCAAGCTTCTGCAGGATCTCTGATAGGCTTTGCTTTACTTATCTCTTAAGTCCTGATCAGAATGGGAACAACAGGCTTTATCCACAGAAGTAATTAAAATGTTGCACTCCCTGGCAGGGGAGTTAAAATCAATTTCTCAAATACAAGATGAGGAGCAATTGGCCAGGCTGCTGACACGCGGAAAAAGATCTGGGAGCTTTGTGATGCTTGGGAGCACATCGGAAATCCAGCACCGCAAAAATCCAGCAGTCCTCCCGGGATGCCTGTTTGGAGGAACACGCTGCAGAAGGCATGGGACAATCTTTCCATTCAGCTTGGTAGTGGCAGGGCCTTGGCTCAAGAACAATTTCCACACCTCGGCAAAGATACGGCTCAGCTGGGAAAAGCCCAGAGAGGTGCAGATAAAAGATGGGACGTGTAGAAAACGTGCCTTTGATGAAAAGCTGAGAGAGTGTGTGGTCTGAAGAGGGGACCCATGTGAGACAAAGCAAGTTGCCAGATACATGCAAGGCTGATGCAAAGAGGTGTGGTACAACGAAGGCTTATACCTTCTTAAGTAGGGTGAGTAATGGCCTTCAGCTTCGGCAGGAAAGACGTAGGTAAAAGATCAGGAGACACTTCCCAGTGCTATGGGTAGTTCAGCACAGGGATATATTCCCTTGGGCTGTTGTGGAATTGTCACTGCAGGAAGATATCAGACAAAGGGATGGTTGAGGTATTGTTTATTGTACCTGGGAACTCTTAGAGGGCTTTATCCAACTTTCTTTTCCTATTTCTTCCACTTGCTGCTGAAACCATTGGAAGTCAGCACTTCAGCGTTTGAGAAGGCCTGCCACAATAGCAACCCCCTGTTTGCAATCAAGGAGATTGCATATTTAGCTGATGTGCAGCTCTGAGGGTTGTAGGGGTACAGAAACAAGCTGAGAATGAGTGTGCTATAACTGTAGAAGCTGGTTATTCTAGAGCATTGAAAATCCAGCCTTTCTTTGACAAGGAAACACTGCACACGGGCGGAGCTTTTCCATGTGAAGTATTGTAAAGAAACGTCAGTAATCTCTAGTGTTAGAGAGGCACAAAGGTTCATTAGAACCCACTGACAATGACCTGTTATAAAGGGAACAGGAGCAATTTGTGAGCTCTCGGCAAAATAGAGTGCATCTCTGTTCTGCCCCTGTCCTCACTGTCTGCTGCTACTCTAGGACACAGATTTCTTGAGAGAATGATCTGTGCCTTCTTGCTCAGTTAGCTCTTATACATCACGTTTTATTTGCTGGGAGACTTGAACAATGAGCAGCAAACATTCTTGTTCCTATTTTAAACGCTTGGAAACTGCAGTACAGAGAAATAAAATGACTTGCGGAGGGTCACAGAGCAATTTTGTGGCAGGGCTAGGACCAGAACCCAGCTCCCTTCCTCCCAAACCCATGTGCCAGCCTTCAGCTCTTCATTGACCCTTAATTTTAATCACCTTCCAAGGAAGCTTGTTGGCCTCTTCCAATTGACTTCCGTGGGAGTAATGCCAGGTATCAAATGAAGTCACTGGGAATATCAATGCAAAAGAAGCCAATCTTAGATGCAAAAAAAGAACTGATGGAAGGGAAAAAATAGATTTTGCAAAAAAAGGGAGTAAGTTCTAGTGCCGCTTCCATAATATCATTCCCCCTTTAATTTGTGCCTGGTCAAAATTTAAAAAAAAATAGATTGCTAATATTAATAAATGAAATGAATCTTGAATTTTATAATAGTGGAGGAAATGAAAGGACCAAAGTAATATTGTGTTGTTAACTGAGATTTTAATAATGATTCTGTCCTCAGTTGGTGCATTTATTCCACAGAAAGTAAATCATTAATGAAGAGGGGGGGAAAACAGTTTTATGGTGATGGATTTTCAGAAGAAAAGTTTAATTTTGCTTAACTTCTAGAAACTCTGAAATGTGCCTGCAGCTCCAAAACTGAAAGACAAACACCTCAAAACCAGTCCGCAAAGCTGGCATTTAGCCGAGTGGCTAACACTGCCTGGGGTAGGATGGAGCGGTGTGTGTGGCTCCTCTCCGAGAGAGCTGAGGTGAGTGGAAGAGGTAGGTTAGAGATGTTGGTTTTGATGGAGGGAGGAGGGAAGGTAGGTTAGAGATGGTGTTTTTGATGGAGGAAGGAAGGTTTGAAGCTTTGCTGTTGGTTTGCTGCATTCTCATAGCTATTTCTGGATGGCATCTGGAGAGCAGTGAAGACATCATCCTTACCTTAAACCAAAGGAGACCAAACTGGGCTTTTCCTGCGGTTTCTGTGGGCTTTTGCAAGATCTGCTTCCACCATGTCCTCTGAAGGGGATGGGTGAACTCAAACCACTCTCAGTGCTGTGAGGGTGTTTGACTTCCCAGGTGAAGAAAGAGCCCACCCAGGCTAGCGTGTCCAACAGTGGCTCTTGACCTACCCACTGCTACCCACCTCCAAGGAGTCCCAAAAAAGGGGCTCCCTGGAGCAGCAGCCCATTTCACACCAAGTCCCCTGGTTCGAAATGTCGAGTGTAGGGAGGATCACGGTCTCGCAGCGATGGGAGAGGAAAAGCATTTCTGTAGCTGAAATTTGGTGCCTAAGAGAAAGCAAATATGGAACGTACATGCCTGCGTGTGCATGAAAGAGATGGGGGAAAAGACAGAATTCCCCTAATTCCTTAATGAGCACAGCACCCCAACGATGAATGTAGAAATTTGCAAATTAAACGACATTTTTGTGTTTAAATTATCAAATCAATAAAGGGAAGTAAACATTAAATGACATTATATGAGAGCCTGGAGTGTCACCACAAAAATTAAGACTATGTAATTAAAAGTACAATGCAATTTATTTTTATATCGTTCTTCATTCAAATCAACAAATCTTATTACTTACCCAAAAATGTAAAGCAGGCTGCAAACTAATTCAAAAGATGAAGACAAAGTGGCTATTGGAAAACCTATGTTTCTTGGTCCCTTAGATCTGGCAGCAGTCATGATTTAATATTTTAACTACTGTAATAGGTTATACTGCTGAAGAAAAGTACATTAATTACTATGGGAAACCTAAAAAAAAATCTAATTAAGAAGAATAAAATCATTCTTATTGACTGGGAAAAATAAAGCTATGTAAAGGGAAATGAAGGATGAAAAAACTGAAGACATACAAATATTAATAAATGTGCTCTGCGCAGGCTAGAAAACACACTTCTGCAGTTGCTGGGGGCGTGGATTTGAATCTGGCTGGAGATCACGGTTTGCCATGGCTAAAGTTCTTCTCCAGTATCTATCTCACCCACTGGAAGCACCTTCTAATTAGCTGCAGCTGAGGGAGTTGAGTTTGCTCTAAATTCAGCTCAACGTGTCCATGCAGAGCCGGCCCCCTGTCTGTGTCTGAGGCAACAGACTAAAAGCCTAAGACTGCACTGCGTTTCTGGATATGGTACCGGTAACAAAATAATTAACTCGATAGTTTCCATCCTTCCTAAAAAGTCACAGAGGACCCGTGTAAGAAAGCAGCCCCGTGTCCCGAACCATGCAGTACCATGCATGGTGTCACTCCTGGGGACACCATGGGGATGAATCACCATGGGCAGATGCAAATCTCCCTTCCCCACAGCCCTTTAAAGTAATGTGAAAGGAACCTTTCTGTATGAAATATCCACGACCTTGTTTGCTCAGCCCCAGTTAAGGTCATCCTTTGACTTTATCCCCATGTAGCCACCATAAGGGAGTTCCTTCACAGTGCCTTCACAGAATCCCCAGGGATGCAGGGCTGCTTTGGGAGCAGGTGCATCTTGTATGGCCAGAAACAGCAGCCAAAAATGTTAGGAGGTGTTTGACCGTTTTTTCCAGATGTGAAACTAGATGGGACCGTGTGTGGTTTTGTCGTTGCCAGGTCTGAATTCTGGGGCTGTAATTTTCAGCTTTCATCCCAATTTGGAGTAAGGGTGTGTTTATTTCATGATCTTGAGCATTTCTGTGATGGGAAAACTATTTTGTGTCCAGCTTTACTGCCCTCATTCCTAAAGATCCTGCCAATGTCGAAATGTCTGTGGATGTTAAAAAGAAGGGAGAGGATGCCATAGGGTCAAAAGCTACACTAAGTGTTTAAACAAATACATGCAGTTTAATTACTTCAGCTGATATTAGTAGTATTAATGCATTTTCAAGCCAGAAGTTATCCTTTGATCACTTATATTTACTTCACGTATAAAATAGGCTACAGCAATTTGGCCAGTTATCTTGTACTGAATCCAGTAACTTGTACATCATTAGTATCTCCAAATATGAAAAATTAGTAGTATAAATTTTGAACAGCCCTTCCAGGATTACAAATCTTCATCAAAGGCAAGAGGAATTGTCTGAGGCATAAGGACTTCAAGATTCAATGAATGCATTCTGTGCCAGAGAGGAAGAAACTAAGTGAAATCTTAGCAACAGATGATGCTATTACGGATATGTGCTTGCACAGAAAGCCAGCAAAAAGTCACTGCACCACCTCAGCTATATTTTGATGGTATTACTGACACCCAGAGTTGCACAGCTTTTTGCTCAAAGGTAAGCATGTTCTCCTTTCCCACCTTCACCCACAGAAAACAAGGTTGCAAAGTGATAAGCGTAGGCAGGGATTGTTGGAAGGGGATTTGATTGACTGGAGGTTATTTTGCAGCACAGAAACATCCAAGCAGTAATGCCTTTTGATTAGCAAAGAATTTTTACGCTGAACCTTGCAAAACACACAAGGATTACTCAGGAAGAGTATCACATAGACCATGTGTAAGTATCTACACAAGGGTTGCAGAAACAGCCGTTAGTTATAAAACACAGAAATAACCAAAGATTAAATCCACCCTTTGAGAGAACGATAGAAGGGTTTTTTATGTGGTAGCGTCTGAAGGCCATTGTGTTGGGACATGCCATAATGTACATGATCTACTAATCCAGGATCCACAGACATAAGAACTTTGTATAGTCTAGCCTGAGCTCCTGCACAACCAGACGCCCAGGGCTGATGCAATCCCGATGCACAGCTCGCATACTGCACTTTGAGTCCTGAGTGGGACCGGGGGGTTGGGGTCTGGGGACACACGGGAGGGCCTGGGGCTGTGGACTGTTGGTCAGAGGGGGTACATTTTAGCTACCTGAGTGTGGGACTGCCATTCTGCTCTGGCATCCCCCAACCCAACTCCTTGCACTACAGGGTACAGAACGATCTGCACCAGCAAATGCCTGAGATGCACAGAGAGTATCAGGGCAGGGGAAGGTCATGAGGGCAGTGGTGGGATTAGACTCGCCTCATTTCAGGTATTTACAGGGTAGACTTCTAAATGCGAGCTGTCACACTAGGCTTCCCAGGCAGCAAGAAGAAATAAGTGTTTTTATTATGCAATTCATCTGCTCTGTTTTAACCATCTACTTTAGGAAGAGACGAATCACCGTAGACTCCCATCGACTGTATTGACTGGTTCTCCATTGACTAGCAAGGGAGCCACGGGTGACTAGCTCAAGTGCAGATTTCTGCTTTAGTCAGGTGAATCCACCGAGTGCTTCGTGCCCATAGCATAAGACTTGGCTGCTCTGAGCAGCTCAGACTGTGGCATTTCAGTCAATAACTTCTGCGGCAAGCACAGTATTTTTGGAGAAGCAACACCCCTCAGGAGGAGTTTGCAATGTGAGTAGACAAAAGGAACAGCAGGGGGGAAACAGAGGTGTCCCGTAATCAGTAGGAAATAAAGTCTGCAGCTCCCGCTCCTGCACCACGTCCCTCAAACTCTGCATCGCTTTTATAGCAGGTTTCCATGTCTTCACAGAGAGATTAGTTCAGGTATGAACTAATCATATTGATGATTAGTTCATGATGATTGCTGTCATCTCTCTCCCTCCAGACTGAAGGGGTCCTGCTGAAGCTGTATCTCACCCCCCTGTGGCTATTGCTGCACTTTATCCTCCGTGCATCGGCCACTTCTGAGAAAGCCTTGGGTCATCAGGAGAGAAGCTGGCTGGGTCATCAAGAAAGCATATGCTTAAAAGAGAGAAAAAACCCACATCAGTCTGTAGGAGCGTATGCCATTAAAAGCAAAAACAGCCTACACGTGTAAGAGTGGCAGCCTCTACAGTGTGGTGTACATCCACACACTTAGCCCGTTGTTTCAGAAACTCCGTCTCCCTTCGGCTGTGATCACTCTCGACTGTTTGCCGTCTGTGTGCGGTGACGTGCATGGAATATTACTATGAAAATGTGCATTCTTGTTAATAGGTATAGTTTAGGATGATTGTTAGCAGAGCATAAGGCCTTATTGATTGAAAGTGGCATATGGCAAGGATGTATAATGATTCACTTTGGCTGCTAGTTTGAAATCCTATTCACGGGCAAAAAAAACCCACTCTCCTTTGCAGTCAGGCTTCATTCTTTCTGCAGCGTGTTTTTCAAACCGGGCCATTTTACAAGTGATCCATAGGAGAGATTTGCTGCTCTCCTGGGTGTGTGCTCAAAGCTCTTTTCAGTCCTGCAAGGGCAGGTCACAGGAACAAAAACTGAAGTTATCATACGCCTCCCTTTGAGGGAAAGGTTGGTCGTCTTGCAGCTCTCTCCTCTAAAACTCTTTTTCAGGGCATTTAGTGTTTATGAAAGGTGGTGGACTTGAAAACCTGATGCACGGTAAATGCCAGGGAGAGGTACAGCCCGAGCAATGCCCCTTTTCCAGCAGCGCACCTCGGTGCCTGGTGGGAGAGCACATGAAGCTCCTCCTGCTGCAACAGCCTCATGGAAATGGTTTTGACATTTTTACAAATCACATTTTTGAATGACAAAGCTGCCAGTGCTCCGGCAAGCTGCACTAAAGGTGAGTCCTTCTTTGGATCCAGCTCCTCTTCACCAGGGGGAAAAAATGCATGTTCCTACATGGCATTAGCAAATACAGAGTAATTAACCTGAGGAAAAATCCCAGTGCAGGCAAAGCAGCCAAAGTATTAATACATGTGAACTGACAGAGATAAGCCCTGAGGACCTCATCCATCTTCCGTGTGTGTTAGCAGATCCAAGTGAAGCTCGGGTTGTCTCACCTGGTTTGCCATGTGTAGACTGACAAGGTAAGCACAGACCTTGCGGCTGGGTAAAGGTGGCACCTCGTGAGTCCTGAATGCTCTCCCCGCCCCCATCACTACTTCTGAGGGATGTGTTGAACCTCAGGAGAGATGTCCTGAAGGACGACAACTGAGAGTGTCCGGTGCTCGATAGCAAACACTGCTGCAACTGATGCCAATACTGACCCCAGCAGCCGCTCCCCCACCGCTGCCGGGCGGGCAGTGCGGGGAAGGGTTTTGTAGGTTGGCTGAGAAAAAGGTGATCCCAGCAACCCCTCTCAGAGCTCTCTTGCAACCTCCACCATACAGGGAAAACAGGGACTGGTCCTAACCCACCAGGCGATCAGCTCATCCCAGGAGCTAACTGATGGTTTTTTAGCATGATCTCTGCCCATTCCTATAGCCCTGGAAACCTCCCTGACCTTTATCTGGCTGATTTAATAGAAGCATGATGTTCGGTGATATCTGGACTCTTTTCTTGGCAACAGCACCACAAACGATGCAAATGGCCCTCCTCTCACTACTGGAGGTACGGCCCTTGTGTTTCCCCGCCAGCAAATAAAGAGCGGAGCCTTCATATATGTCTCTTCTGGGAACCGATGCTTTCTAGGAATTGCTTACAAAGAATTAAGTAACCCATTTGATTGTCATCCAGAAGCCCTGGGCTTGCTACATGATCTTGTATGATTCTTTTTTCCAGGGAGATACTTCTTCAAGACGGTCTCGAGGATTTGCCTGTGGTAGGCAAAACAGGCCTCCCTTGAATAAAATAACTCTGAACAAGCAAATAAACGGAATGCCTTTCATTATACCTGTCACCAGCTTATTTACTCCACGGCCTCTTTCTGCCATAAAAGTCTTGAGTGATTTCAGCATACTAAACCATCTGCACTCATTTTCAGAAAATAACAACAACTACCAATGTATGAACTCACTATTTTCTCACAAAGCCTATTGTTCAGTGTCCGACCCTTATTGTTTCTCATCTCCTGTGAATGGTTTACAATGAAATCCCCTTTATTTACAGTGGAAAGCAAAATATGTTGGAGCAAGGCAATCGACTGTAAGCCTTCAGTCAATAACAGCTTATTTTTGTGCGTGCTAAAATGTAGTCATTTCTTGCGTTCATTGAAATCGGTGGCAAAATTCCCATTTGGAGGTGTCTGTTCGGTCCTGTGCCAGATCCTGGGCTCCTGCTAAGTGTAAGCTGGTACGCCTTACCATGCACCTTCTAAAACTGGATCCAGCATGCACAGACCATCTTTTCATAGGCTCCATAAGCCAGCCTGCAGTGAGCGCTCACAATTTAAGGCCTTGTATCAGGACAATACTTTAGCGTCGCTTAACTGGTTTGCTGATGAGGAACCTTTGTAAGAGATTGAGCTGTTGACAGGTGAATCATCTCTGTCCCACAGCGTCTCAGTCTTTACTGTTGGTTTGTGGCCAACATCAACTCCCACTGAAGGCCTTTCTTATACAGTTTTCTAGTGAATGCTTTACATGGGGTCATCACATCTCGGAGATAAACACTGAAAAGCTGAAGCATGCTATTAAGCCTCTTAAAACATTAGAAAGACAATCATTTTGACAGAATAGATGTTAATCACACTTATATAAAAGCTTTTCGTCTTCAAAGCATTTAACCAACATTAATTACATGTAATTGGCTTTTCCACGTACGTCATGCAAAATGCACCTTTCATGTCACTTGTCGCTGCTATCTTACCCAGGATTACTGAGGGAAAGCTGTGCCTCTTCAGCGCAGCACGGCTTCCTGAAGCCACCCGAGGCCTCATCTTGCAAATCACAAAGGGCAACATTTAAAACAGCAGTTGCGCAGAATGTAGACACCTCAGCTGAACTGAGAGATCTGTGAAAAAAATAATGTCATCCCACTTGGGTGCCTGCAAAGTCGTAAGTGTCTCCATCTCCCTGGCAGAAGCTTCCGAGGAGACTCTTTGAAGTTGTGCTGTTCTGCATGCCTGGGGATGTCCCTGTCTTCACTAAGCCCATCCAGGTCCCATACCCACACTCTGGTGTCCGCAAGCACTGCTGCTTGCCCAAAATGCCCAGGATGCCCTAGCCAGAAGGCCAGGTGCTCTCTGGACTCCAGCAGCACTGCATTTGAAAGGGTACAGTGAAAAGAGAAGGGTCCACATTTTCCATAGTAACCTCATCTTCAAGCACTTACCCAAGAAGTTGAAAACTTGGGTCCGTTCCCTTCCTCTGAGGAGGTCTGAAACCCCGATCTGCCACCACCCTGTCATGCTTTTCTTGCATGACCTTTTCATTGAAACAACTGCTACATTCAGCCACAAGCAACTTGAAAAAGTTAAGATTTTTTATTCCAATTTACAGCGTGTGTGAGACAAAAAAAAGATTTCTTGCCCAGTGAGCTGTCAGGATTCAGCTAGGAAATACGAGTTCCATGTGTCCTTGGAAGAACTGGCTAGTATTCAGGTTCCCTAGTGCTCAGGGCTGAAAGGAAAGGATTTTGGAAGCATTAGTCACAAAAAATAAATTCCACCAAAAAGGATAAATCAAGAAAATTTCCAAGAAAAGAAAAAAACCAAATCGTATACAGGGACCAGATCACGGGGAACGTTTCCTGGAGATGAGCAGTGGATGGAGGATAAGGTTCACGACAGATAAGAAACCAAACCCAAGCACTATCTGTGATCAACAGCACCAGCCAGGTCAGAACCATGGGACCTTTCCTATCAATCAGAGATCGGTGAAGGTCCTGATAGGTATCTTCACTCTGTTCGGCTGTCTTTCTGAAGGCAATATTGAAGGTGGTATTACGCTTGTTTTCATACTGAATGTAGCACCATTTACAGGCTGATTATCTCTATCCCTGTTCATATACGTAGCTAACCGAGCTAAAATATGTGCTGTTAGTTCAATGGCTCATAAATGGATGAAAGCTCCACCTGGCATTCTTGCATGGTGTTGAAGTAAATAAAGGTGCTTTCCCAAAAGCCCAGGATTTTCTTAACTTTTATTCTTAACCCTCAACTTTTATTCTTAACCCTAGAGGGCTACAAAGGCCAGAGACTGAGTTTCCCACGGAGCTGTTTGGGTCTGGGATAATAAGTTGCAAACCTCTTGAACTGTCTTGCACATTGAAAGACTCTCCATCCTTCATTAGCATGCATTAGAGAGAGGGAGACCTGCACGGTACGGTCAGGATGAGCAGAAAAACAGTCCTGCTGTGCAAAAGAGAATTCAAGGAGCCCAGGGACCTAACCCCAAATCACAGGGAGGCAGATTTTTAGAAAAGCATTTAGGTGGCAGGTTCCAGTGCAAGCCATAATTGTGCTTATAAATGAACAAGATCCTTTAAAAATCCCACACAGTGTCACCTGCCCTCGGTAGCTAGAGTGGCTGTTTATTTTGCAGACATCCCATTTTCGTTCTCAAGATTATAATTCAGTTAGTGGTAACACAGTTCTGTCAGACTACTCCCACCCTTGAAGTTAAGTAAATGGTTAAGTGCTTTATTGGTTCAGAGCTAGAAGACTCTCCACCTTGCAGGATTGAGCCCTGTAATCTCTTTGTATTTCCTTTTCAACTTCTGCAAGTAACCCCAAACAGGCTGGGAACACTAAGTGCAACGTTACGGGAGATGACTGTGGCAATTTCTGAATGACAAGAGCATTTAAAAGAAATGTCAAGAGTCTGTGGGCTGCAAGCTTTTATGTTTCAAGGAGAAACAAGAAGAAAGGAGGGACAATAAATCAAACGCAACAGCTTAGCATGCTCCATCTCTGAGCATTAACCTCTTGAACGCCATGTCCCCGACACAGCGTGGGCCACACTCCTTTGATCGGGTCCGTTATTTTCTGCAAAGCGGGGGAAGCGGCGGGGTGGGCTCCTCCATGCATCCCCAGGGGCCATGTATACTACGTTTTGCTTGACATGTGCTATGCATTTATGGGTTAACATCAAACATGAGCTGATTTATAATTTTTAATCAAAAAAGGATTATAACCTAATAAATCCTAATAACATATTCTGTCTGGAGGTTATGTGATGTAGTCATATAATATAGTGGTAGCCTTACTCTCTTCACCCTGGAAGATGGGGTAAAGTTTTTTACTTGTCGGTAAGCTGTTCCTTGGAAATGCTTGAATGGATCAAGACCCTCTAAGCACCGTGATGCAAATGGGCATCCCCTTGGATGGAGCCTTTCCTGCTATCGCAGGTTTTGAAGTACTTGCAGCATCCCTGTGTATTATGTATCTCCTCTCACTTTCAAAGGCTGAGTATTGCTGGTTAAGGGCTCATTATTGGTAGGTAGCTAGTTGGATCTAAGCATTAAACATATCAAACACATCATCAATGACAGAGCCCCAGGGAGCCCTCAACAACAAACTGCTAGAGGCTAAGGGTTGGTTTGTAAGGGCCCATCATTTTCTGAAGTTAAAAAATTATGACCACACAAAGGAAGACTTAACCCTCTCTATTGGATTTCCTGGATTTTGGTTCTCCCACCCGGATAGACAGGTATTGTCATGAGGAATCTACAAGTAAGCCAGATCTGCCAATTATCAAAGGGGATTTCTGAGCCTTCTGTTCTCAAAGAATGATCATCTTCCCTCCAATCCATACTATGCCTCCCAGCAAAAGGCTGTCCTGGAAGAACATTTACTTCCCAGGAGATCTAATTAACATTACAAGACTAATGGAGGCTAAGCGTAGAGAATTTTTAAAAAGTTCTGGGACTGCAGTGCCATTTTTAAAGCTTCTCCTCCCTGCTCTTTGTTCACACACAATAGCTAAAACACCACAGTGGGGATGTGGTAGGGGTCAAGAGGTCCAAGGTATTTTCAAGCTAGTTTTAACTATCTTGCTGTTGCCTCATGCTTCCCTGCTATGTTTGCACCCATCTGGGTTTTTTTTAGCTTCCTTCTATAGTTGCCTTCTAGCCAGGGTTGTTCTCTTTGTATGTATGCATGTGCATGGCATGATGAGGCTCAATGGGTGGTCGATGAGCAAGACCTCAACATAAACTCCTAGTCTTGCTGCATCTTTACCACTACTGGAAAGAATGTCAGTGGGAGCCTGACCCTAGCCATAGCAATCTCAAAATGAGTTTGGAGCTATTCCTTTGTGCACTGATCTACTAATTAAGGAAAGATTTTCAAACCAATCAGACAGAGAAATTATTCAGGATCAACCAAGTCTATGTCAGCAGAATTGCTCTCACTCAGGTGTCAAGAGTGTGGAGGGGACATTTCTCAGAGGTGATCCATTTACAACTCTTTGGTTTGGAAAATTTTTTCAGGACAGCTACCATCTTGCCTTTTCCACCTGGAAAAGGCAACTCTTTGGGCTTTTTTCTACTAGGCTACAGTTAAAACCCATAGTTTCTGCAGGGCTCAGATAAAACAAGCCAGGGCTGACAGAACTCAGTTGCAATCTTTTGTAATACTCACTGACAGTGCTTTGCAATAGGTCTTGAACATGGAAATTCATACACTGTTGTCTTCATCCATTGTTTTTCAAAGCACCCTAGCGTACTGCTCCTTCCACCGGTGTTTGTGGAAAGAGGGCACATAAAGAGTGTCTTCTCTCTCTCCCTGGCTCAGAGGAAACCGTTGCCTTTAATTTTTATTGTACTAGCATTGACTGTGTTACTATAATAAAAGCATCTGCCCAGTATTTCCAAACTCCTCTTCTGGGAAATAATAGCTGTGCTTTCACAGTCTTATTGAAATTCAAGATGAAAAGGGGTGTCTGTCTCCCCACCTAGGCTCAGACACCCTGACCATTTCTTTCCTTCCACAGTTCGAAAACATCTTCTGCTCTTCATTTCTCAACTTGTCAGAGCATTAAGGCTCTGGTATAAAAGCAGTAAACGCAGCCAGCACGCTGTTCCTAACAGCCCGGTGAGCCAACCAGGCTGTTCACAGAAGAAGACATTAGATCTGAACGCATTTCCTGGGAGAGAGGGATGACTGTGTGAACAAACAAAACCTCAGCCAACTTCTCAAAAGAGAAAGTTTTCTGAAACCAGAGTGAGATTTATCCAAAACCCTGCCAAAAAAAAAACAGATTTCCAAGAACAGGACTTGTTGGACCTGACAGAACCCACCCAAAATTCCTCCAATTAAAAAATTGATGTAATTAAAAAGTAAAAAAAAAAAAAATCCCAGTTGTAAGCAAAGTCCAGCTACACAACAAAGAGATGAGACGCAGAGAAATGTGCTCGATTCAGACGAAGCTCTACACACGCAGAGCAGCCTCGCTTACCGCAGTCATTCCCTTTCACAAGCAGCTTTCTCGTATGAAAAAAGTGGAGTTTGGGGCACAGGTAATTCACAGATCCAAGCCAGCCTTTAATTCTGCTAAGCTCTTAGCACAATTCGACCCTAACCCTGATCCAAAATGGATGTTACTACTGGATGCATTCAACAGGCAGCTTCTTTCCCCCGCCGCCAGTCTTTGCCGTATCTGCATCTGTGACCTTAATGGGTAGCTTGATAAGCCTATCTATTACGACCACAATCTTTTCCAAACCTGGAGGCTTTCAAGGCTAAAATGGTGAGCTGCCACAGTTTGGATTAGACACCAAAGGCTGTCTGGATGGAGCTGGAATAGATCTTTTCTCTGAAAATGAGATAGCAAGAGAGTCAGGCAACACACACCTATGGCTTGTATCACCCAGCTTCCTGATTCAGGCTCTTGGAGGCATTGCACAGCTGGTGTTTTGAGGACCTGGAGCTGGAGAGGTAGTTCTAGGGTGCAAAATGATTCCTGCGATCCTGCTCAGTGAGATACAGCGAGTGGGGAATTTCTCACGGAGGTGGGTTCTGCATCTGTTGATGTCCCTGGCAAAAGCACCTGCAAGATTTAATGCTGCAGTTTTAGTTTCATAATCAAAGTCTGCATCTGTATTGCAGATTTTATAAAGGCAAAACACCCATCCAGGATTTCTTTAATTGCCCTGTTTTTTGCAGTTCCAATTTTATAAAATCTGTTTAGCTCTTATTGCCTTAAACCATCCGAGGCTACAGAATTGTCCCCAGTTTTTTAAAGCCCTGATTTTTCAGTCGTGTTTTAGAGTGTCCTGAGACTTTTTGGAAAAATGAGATTTTAGTCTTGCTAATAAAGAAGCAGTAATAATTAGAAAACCTCTTGCTCAGTGCAGATTTTATAACTCCGCAGATACCATGGTATTAACATTCTGTTTGTCCACCTGTTAGAAGAAGCAGATCTGAAGAGTCATAACTCTAAAACAGTGGGTGACAATTTAATGAAAAATTGAGCTCTGCATTTAATTTCCTTTTAAGTTCAGTTGAGCATTCTGCAAGATCAAAGGGGCTTTGTGGTTTGCAAATGATCTATGATATCAGAGAAACAGATTATTACCCAGGCACAGTTTGGTATTTAAGTAAGTATCCGCTTTTAATACCAATGTTTAAAGTAGGCTAATGGAACTAAAGCGCAAGTATAATTTCCTATGATACAAGTCTATAATCCAGTTTAATATATCAGTCGTACACTAAAAGCATATTGTGAATTTATTTCAATGGTTTGGCCCCGTTTGGAAAATATCCTGAGACACCATAAAACATTTTTAACAAAACAAGAAGCCCTACCTTAGTTTGTAGGCTTTTGGGGCAGGGAGGGCACATACGCGCTTGCAGAATGCCTGGAGAAATGGGGCTCTTGGGTTCAGCGCATGAAGAATAGTTAAGCAACAGCAACACTACATGTCAGTGAGGACTTTCTTTTAGTATGGATGATGGAGTTCTGCCTAGAAGGCATCCTGCAGCTGACATCTCCCCCTTTCATATCCATACAACATTATTTTGGGCAGTGGACTTGCAAAAAAAAGAAGGTGGTTATTCCAGGTTACAAGGTGCTTCTGTTAGGTTTTGGGGGGTTTTTTTGTTTGTTTGTTTGTTTGTTTGTTTTTAAGCAAGTCCCTGCAGTGGCAGATTCCAAATTCCCCTTTCAGGAATGATCATGCTCCAACTTAAACCTAACCAGGTTTTTCCTCCCCATGGTTCAGAGAAGAGGCTGCTACAGACTCACTTCTCCTGCCACTTGCACACTTCTTCCTATTTACTAGCTTAAATTTATGGCCAATTCATTCCTGTTTGTTCTTGTGCCACCGTTGTCCTTCAGGCTAATAGGTCTATCCCCCCCTTGATGTTTACCTCCCTGATCAGTTTATAAGCAGCCATTATATACATTTGTCTTTCCCAGGCTGAAGGAGTCGAATCTGTAATCTCCTCTTGCAAAGCAGTTTGTTCGTTTCCCCGATCAGTGGTCCTTCCTGCTTCAATCTGAATTCATCAGTTTTGAACACCAGTGACGGGAATTGTACATGTTGTTCCAGAAGAGGCCTCATCAGCCGCCTGTACGATGGTATTAATACAGCTGTATCTTTACTAGAAATGTGTCTCTTGATGCATCTCAGGATTGCATTAGTCTGACATGACGTGACGTGACGTTGGTAGCTCGGACATCTCATGATTAACCAACACATCTGGGTCTTTCTCTTCTGCAATCTCAGCGAATTCACAGAATTTCTGATTATGGCAGAAATTAATGCAAAGTGCAAGGTCATGTATTCAGGATTTTACAGTTTCATTCCATTTCTGCGATTTCAACCTGTGAGGTCATCCAGGCTTTCCTGTAGGATATCTGGAGCCCCTTCAGTACTGACAATGCTTCTCAACTTTATGTCACCAGCACATTTTCTTTTCCGCCCTTCTACCTTTGGTGCCAAGCTCTATCTGTATCTTTTGTCCCATGGAAGGGGTCACTGCTCAGCACAACTGGTGGTTGTTTCTCCTCAAGCTAGTTCCTTGCCCTTCTTATAGTCTACTGCTCGTTCTTGTTTTCTCCAACTAATTCATCATTTCCCATGTGTCATTGCATGAAAAGCAGAACGAAAGGACTGTTCAGGTTGATGGGGAACACTAGAAGCCCTCTGATCAAAGCCCCACTCAAACTGGCACAAAATTTGGAGTTAGAGCCATTTTACTAAAGCCCATAAGGATTAGTCTGCTGCACATCCTTGGTCTAGAATATCAGTTGTCTTTTCTGTGAAAATAATAACAAAACCCCCACACTTCCCTGATTAGAGGAAGATTAGAGATTTTGATTTCCTTATCACTAGAGAGGTGAACATTTTTGCTGGATTTGTGATTAAAGCGGCTCTTCAAGACTGGCTCAAGCAAGACTGTCACGACTAGTTTGGGATGCCGTGCTGTTGATGCTACCTGTGGCCTTGTAAGGAACATGGCTGGTATTTTCAAACAAACTCAGAGAATATGCTGAAAGTCAACAGGAGCTGACACTTAGCTCCTTTGCTTTGAAAGTCTAAATTGACAGCCATAATGCTTTCACACCCCCATTTCTTTTCCACGTATCCCATAGTGAAGGAGGAGGCATCCAATTAGGCACAAAAATACAGGACTCAGTTGCCAAAAATAGGTATGTGGTAAATGGATGTAGGGATATCCAGGACATCTGGGGCAGGTAGGTACGATATAAAATCTACTTGTGCTCCTCTGCAGCAGCAGGTGGGAGATGCTAGACCATCTCAGATGGCACTAGACACCTATCTTCAGGCAACTGAAGCACACTCAGCGCAGCCATGAATCACTTCCTCTGGCTAATGGAAAGAATTTGTTTTGGAGGAACGTTGCTGGACAAATGAACACAAACTTACTGCAAAAGAAAGACCGAAGTTTCAGAAGAAGCTGAAGAGTAGAGATCTGAAATCTGCAGGGAACCTGTAATGCAGAAAGATGGGAGGAGGATGGGGTCCTGGGAGCAGGGCAAGAAGGAGGAAGAGTGAGAAAGACCCCAGATTGCACCCTAAAGACTCCTTTAATATCATTGACCCCACTGACCCATTTTTAACTGAGTTCCCCATTCTGAAGCTGGGCAGACTGAGGTCAGCAGCTTTGCCTAGACAGGAGGAGCAGGAGATGCACAAGGCAAAGTGACTTAGAATAAACTGAAACACCAAAGTATCAAAATTAGGTCATCAGTTGTAGTATAAAAGAAGAGGTGCTTCAGTTTTTACCTCGTTAATCCAGTTGCCCCACTGGATAAACAACTCTGCCTTGTAGTTAATCTTCAAATAAATATGCTCTTAAAACCCAGTGGGTATTTATCTAATATAGGATAACTGTCTTAGTGAAGCTAAATTAAATGCCTTTGGGTAAACTTAATTCAGCCTCTTGCTGGAACAGTTTCCTGAATGAGGTGAGGGAGTGGAAATGCTAAACTCCCGTCTGGAGCAAGGATGGTGACACTGAAGGCAGCTGGAGCTTCTTGCTGGGAACAAATTCCTCCCGTGGAGCTAAGCACGCATTACATCACCAAAAAATATAGGTTATTAGCACTTGTGTGGCAGTTTTTAGTAGCAGATCATCAAACTTTCAAGTGTGGTCAGTGTCACTGATGCCGTTTTACATGTGAGGAGACCGTGCTGTGGAGAAGAGCACCTAAGGAACCAGTGGTAAAGTTGTGAGCACAGCCCAGGGCTCCTCTTCTTCATTCAGAGCTGCAGTGCCAAGCCACCCTGCTTTCTCCAAGCCATGGGGAAAACTATAATTGCATGAGAGCTGACCTTCTTGGAGGACAGTCCCTCTCACACCTCTATCTCAGGAACAGGCGACTGGCAGCAGCGAAACCAACCTGCCTCCATCCTGCCCTGGACCTTGTCTCAGGATATGTCAGGCTGTGTGCAAGGAAACCCTCTGGAGACCACGTTCTGCATGAAGGCCTCATCTCACATCCTGATAGTTAGGAGATGGTGTAACCCCTGGAGCTGGAGAATGCCTGTTTGCTCCAAACAGCCTGTTCATGTTCACTATGGCAGTACTGGGTTTTAATTCCCCACAAGCATGGTCAATCCCTCCTTGAATCTCATCAAGTCCTTGGCCACTACAACATCCAGTAGAACTGAGCTCCACAAACCCATCATGTTTTCCACAGTGGCAATTCTTACTAATCTTGAATTTCCTTCCTTCTACTCTTTTATTTTATGCCTTGTGTTGGGAGACATGAAAAAAAATGCTGAGCCAGCCAAGTCATGTCCTTAGCCCTAGCAGGATTTCTGGCTCCTTCCCGATGCCCCTGGCTCTCCCACCACCCTGCCTGATGTCTTCCCCAGCGGGCTCTGCAGCACCTCTGTCCGCAGGCTCCGGCAGGCTCACACCTCCTGGGTTCCTTTCCACCATTCCCCCTCTTCCCCTTGCCACAGCCCTGACAGCATGAGCTTTTACCGCAGCCCTTCTTATTTAGCTCCCTTCCACCGTAAACACCACTTATCTTTTCAATCTCTCTCCATAGAAGATTTTTTTTTCCCCAGGTCTCAAATTATTCTTGTCATTCTTATCTGAACATCCTTTAATTCCCTTGGCAGTGACATATAGCATTCCAGATGAGAGAGAAGCCTTGGTTTTATACCACGCTGAAATTTACTCCATCCCATTTCTTACACATCCTAACCTTTTGTTTGCCTGTTTGACAGAAGCTGTACCCTGAGCTGAAAACTTAAGTGAGAAAGGTGCAATAATGATTCAGAGATATTTTCTGCTGGTCAGTGCTGTTACTAAGGTGCTTCATTGTTTCTCAAGCTTTCTGCAAGTGCATTCCCCTTTTGAGCTCATCTTTCCTTGTGCAATCCTCCCCAAACAAGGAGTTGATAACTATTTTTCACTGCTGACAGCAGCTCAGGTCCTCCAGTGTGGAAGAGGCACCTGTAATCAGTGGCTGCAGAGATAAACACTCACTAGCCCCCACAGAGGACTTGTATTGGGCCGATGTAAGTCAACAGAACTCAGTTTGGTTTGCCTTAATTAACATTTTTGTAATTAATAGAAGATTTTTTTAAACTTTTTGAAGTCCCTTTAAATTATCCTGAGATCCCCTGCCATCTATCATTGCAGCAGTCTTACGATAGTGCTGCATCTGCAACTAATAAGTGTACTCAAATTCCTTTCCACTCTTTTTATATGGATTGTTTTACATTCACCAGCAATGGTTTAACTGAAGGATAACAGGGCAAGGACTCACCTTGATCTGGGTTTATATGGTGCCTAACAAAGTAAGACCTTGATCCACAGCTAAGCCCAAAAATAATACTACTGCTAATACTAACTTGTCATGTACCTCCACTCTGTCCACTCTCCTAATTCAGTTATGACCTTCAGAAATTCTTTATCACCTGTTCTGGACACGGGAGTGATGTTAGCTATAAATTTTACCACCTTGCTTGTCCATCTTTTTTCTGTATTGCTCTTTCTTCTCTTTTAGTTTGTGTCTTCTTGCCTGTTGGTCTTAGATTTCAAGTTGTTTTGGACATGAATGTTCCCTTGTTGAATATATGGTCTAACACGCTATGCAGTCTTCCAAAAATAAACACAAATTAATAGTATCTTATCACATGAACTATCCCACTGAAGTTAAGAGAACTCCTGGTGGGAAAAGGCACAAGATAAATAACAGTAGTAGAATCTGTCCCTAAGAGTTTGTCTTAATTAAAAGTATAACTACACACATGAATAATTTACAACTGAAAAGGTTATGAATGTGTAATGTTTAATAACAGTAATGCAAAAAGGTGATATTTAGTTTCTAGCACCCGCATGAACGCTCATCCAGTGAATTTAGAAATAACTGTGGCTGTGTGGTTTGGTCTGTAATTAAGATTTGATTAATCCCTAAAGCTCAGTTTAACTTAGATTAGACCAATATTGATTGGAATTTCTTTACAATTACACCCCTAGTACAGCAAACTTACCTGCTCATCACGATGCTGTTCGTAGTGCTAACAGTGGATTTAAGGGGTCTGTCTGGTCTTTGACTAGGGTGTCACAGAGCATCCTATAGAAAAAGTGTCCACATCAAGGAAAGGCATCCAACTCACTTGGTTATACGTGACATAATGAAAAATGACTGATGTGATATGAACAGCAAACATCATTTCTTCCAGAACTAGCTTTTCCCCTCTTGGGCTGCATGATATGAAACACAAACCAATGTCCATCC